>NC_058039.1:4340074-4640074 GCF_019176455.1 Solea senegalensis | reverse complement strand
GTTTGTTGAAAAATATCTCCAGTTCTGTTTATCATCCCTGTATATTAACTTTCCTCTCATCACGATTGACGACACGAGGCAGCTTTTCTACAGTGGAAACAGCAGTTGCGTATGAGGTAATGTTTGATGTCAAGATGTGTCAAAATACCTTTGCTTTAAAGACAGTGTTAATAGAGGCCATTTCTCTAAAACAGTGCTGAGGGATTGCACTCATTAGTAGCAGCGATATGTTACCAACCACAGAAATGTAAAATGGAAGCAGAGACAAAAACTGTCCCACATTAAACTATTTAGCTTCGGTTTCTCACTGTGCAGTTTCACAAACTTGCAGCCTAATCTCAACTGGTGTGTGAACGGAAGAAAGCGGTTCGCTGATGGATGTGTTTCCCGTTGTTTCCGCAGACACTACACAGCTAACACATTCACACGCAGGCACGTCGCACAGAGCGCCCCACCTCGCGAGCCCCTCGGAGATATATTTATTTTATCATTTCTAGTCTCGGTCGCGGCACAAAGGCTGTCGTGGCACGTACCTTCACTTCATCTCGGTACCACCTTGTGTGATTTATAGCCAGCAGATTCAGCTCCGCTGCCATCATTTTTAACTGCCCTGTCTTTTATCTCCACCATATGATCATATTAACCACCGCCAAAGACTAACACAAGGCAGAGGGAGATGTCTGCTCTGAGCTAAACCAGACTACCCTCTGAAAGGCATCAAATCATTTCACCATGTTGAGAGCGAAAAGCGGTAATTACTTGTAATTGGGGCTTCAAATTTTTCTCTCACTCGTCCCTCTTTTGCTAAATTGGATGATTTCCTTTTTTTCTTTGGGAGGCATGATAGATACCTCAGAAGGTTTGAGGGGGAGCAAAATTGAAAACAGTTTTTGTTCCATTTTAAACGTTTTATTATTGTTCGTCGTCTTCTCTTTCACATTCTCCCTCATTCACTTC
Source organism: Solea senegalensis (assembly GCF_019176455.1). Classification (NCBI taxonomy): domain Eukaryota; kingdom Metazoa; phylum Chordata; class Actinopteri; order Pleuronectiformes; family Soleidae; genus Solea; species Solea senegalensis. The sequence goes on along the minus strand of NC_058039.1, from coordinate 4,639,117 downwards.
CTGTTAAAGTGTTGCATTTTCTTTATGTTGAACAACTGCCACAGTGGCCTTAACAATCCTCTTCTTTTATTATGTTTTGATTGATTCATAATTTAATATTTTTCTCTCTAAATCGCATGTTCAAATGATCATATCTCGTCCAGACTGATTAGTTGTTGAGCAGTTTGAATTCTCTCTATTTTCACACCACAGCAAAATAAAATGAATCGCTGCTTAATGAGAGAATCCCATATCAAACAGGAGCCAGCAAACATGTTGTGTTCATGGTAACATCTTGTACCAATAATTCCAGCTCTTGTCTGAAGATGGGCAACAGAACATTTTAATTATAGTGAGTCAAACAACTTGTTAAAATGCACAAACAGATGGTTTGGAATTTGCAATGCTTGAAATGTACATAAACATTTGTAATTACTTTGAACGGTCTTTAATGCATGCATAAATAATCAACTAATAATTGTGCGGAATTTTGAAAGACTGGACACAAATAATTTGCGTGTTGCTCATTTTCTGCAGTAAAAGGAGACAAGACAATGACTAAATTGGAGGAAATGGAACGTGTGCCAAACAGAAAGAAAGGGAGGAAAGGAGCAAAAGATAAGACTTTGTGCTGGAGGAGTGTTTCTTTCTTGTCTGACTGAATCAAGTAGTGGCGTCTCAGCAATATTTAAATATTGCTGTGGTGTGGAATTCCTCTAGTTACATGTGTGTGTTCCTCTGTTTCACAGACACACACACACACACACACACATATATGCATATTGACACTCTCACAGACAGCACTTCTGATCAACTGACCTTGTGTTACATTTTTAGAGTGTAAAGCCGAACAAAGGCAGTCACTGTTCTGTGAAACTAATGGTAACATACACAGAGGTTCAGTACTGAATAATCCGACTTGACCTTGTCTGTGAAATGATGGTCTACTAAATACCATTGTCCTAAGTGCGTCTGTGGCAGAACATCTCGTGACCCATTTTATTTTTAGCTTCTCAGCTCACCAGCTGAAACGCAGCGCTCGGTGGCATTGTCTGTGGAAAAAAAAGAAAGAAAAAGAAACGACTCAACTTTGTTAAATCTCTGTGAATCTCACACCAAAGCAGATTGTATTATCCCCTCTGGATGCTGTGATGATAAGAACTTAAAAGAGCCATTTAGAATGGCAGGGAAGAATAGTTCCTTCAGAGGAAATGGGAATGGCTACATCTCTCACACCGTACGGGTATGTGGACATTACCGTCTCTCTCTCTGTCCATTACCATCTCTCTCTCTCTCTCTGTTCATATGCTCGGTCTCACTTTTTCCTCCCTCTGTATGACTGTGTGGATGTGTGGGTAAAGAACCCACTGTGTGCTGCCAACGCTGGAGACATCAAAAGGGGTTATTTCGCAGCAGTCGTGGGGCCTGAGTTAGCACATATGATTGCAGCAGGAATAACACAGGGTGAGATGTTATTATTACAAGGCTCATTCAGGACTATTATGGAGAAGCTGTGTGGGGGTTTCACTGCTAACCAGCCTGATGCACGAACACATTAGATATGAACATAGTCACACAGCATTTACATATGTACTTCACTGGCACACATTCATCGGAACAACTTGGGGAAAATAGCACGTGTTGTCGGCTTAGATTCTCAGTTTGGAGCAAATACTGTGACACACACGCACTTTTGCAGGGGGTTGATATGTACATTCACGAGGGAGGGGTGTGAGGTTGTCTGACGGCGAGTAAATCACATGTGACAGAGCCTAAACCCAGCCGAGGTGTGTCTCCTGACACGGTGTGATGGGGCGCACCCCAATGCATTACTGTCCACCGGGGCTTTGTGTGTGTGGACGCCCATATGTGTATATGTATCCATACTGTGTGTGTGTGCGCGCATCTAGGACCTCTTTACTGCAATGTTGTGAGCAGCCAATCATTTCTTCCAGTCTAATTAGCACACAAATTCAGGGTAACCATGGAGCTCACCCAGGGACAACCAACTGTGACATGGCAACTGTTCACCATAAGGAGGGGTGACTGTGTGTGTATGTGCGCGTCAGTGTGTGGTTCACTGAATTTACACAACATAATGAAAGTGTATGGGGGGTGTCCGCTGTCCACTGCTGCTGACCAATGGTGGCCACACTGCCAGTAACTGTTTGACCATCAACCACTGACTCTGTTCAGGGCACCATCACAACCACAAGCAGCCACTGTGCATGTTTCACCATCTGAACCACTGAATTAACATTTCTAGAAAAAATGTAGGTCATTGTTCAATGACACTGTTTGAAAATATGCTAAATGTTGCCATTACAGTGTTATTGTTTTCAAACACATGTGTAATTTTTTATTCGTGATTGTTTATCGCCTCTCTTTGGACTTTGTGAACTGAAAAGATGTTGTTTGATCATGCTTTTGATCAGCGGTTGCTGCTGGAGCGTTCCAACACATTGATTCTCCAAAGTTCCAAAAATTCTAACAATTCCATAAACTTAAACATACAATTAAATCCAACCAAAAACAACATCATCACCATCATGTCTTTATGGAGATCACTGGGAGGTTTCAAACACACAACAATAACAAAAATGGCTCTTATAGATGTAATATTATTTGTATGCATTGGTCCTTGTGTGTTTTCAGTGTGGAGCAGGGTGAAGAAGCATTTATAGCATCAAACTGCTGCTGAATGACTGTTTTTTTTTTTTTTTTGAGCAGTAGAAGTCACTTTCTGAAACGTTGTGTGGGCGCTTCTGTGTTTTCAGTTAGACCTACTTGTTTGCAGCTGTCTCGCTTTGTTAGTGCAGTGTTGCTGTTGCCGCCGTCTGTCTTAATATAAAATAAATCCCATCCTGTGCACAGCACGGGAATGTCGCCAAATTTTACAGGATCTGAACTGATCTGCTATACCAATAAACACAGAGAGGGTTGTGTAAAGTGAATAGGCTTAATCAGCATTGTGTGGTCTCAATGGTTAGAATATAGTGGACATTTATTTATATTTCAAAGTAGTGCACTACAGTTTTAGACTTCAGATGAGGCTAAAATAATAAAAATCGAAACCTTTGAAACTTGTTTAAGGGAAGATTCCACAATAGTGAATTACATATACACACACACACAAGCACAGGTTCTCCTTTTCAGGACTTGCATCGACTTCAATTCATTTTGATAGCCTGAACAAATCCTTAACCCTAACCAGTTAATGCCTAACCCTAACCTTAACCTACCCATAATTCAAATCTGATCCTTTAACTTAACCAGCTCCTCAGTGATGGGGTTCTGCCTCATTAGGATCAGGTTGTCTCCATGAGGACTACTAGTGCTGACTGTTTATGTCAAAATGGTCCTAAAGTTCACACCCTTGTCTCTTTTTAAGGTGTGAGGACATTCTCCAACATAGCCCTAACCCTATTTTTAAACCTAACCCTAAAATCATGTCGTAACTATTAAATAGCCCTTTAAAGTTGTGAAGAATGTGTTCACAATGTCAACATGTCCTCACATCGATGGTTCTAAACCAAAATGTGTCTTCACGACCTAAAGGCGCGCACACACACACACACATGCACACAGGGCTGTAGGCTGGAGTAGGTGCACATCACACCTGATCTAACAAGACATTGTTTCCTCACCTGGGGGGAGAAAAGAAAAGGAAAGGATGGAGTAGAGGGGATGATGACAGAAAGAATAAACATGAGAATAAATAACAGCAAAAGGCAAACAGAGCCCAGCCATCAGTCCGATTTGGCCGAGCCTTGTCACTCGCTCGTTCACTCACAGCTGGAAAATTCACAGTAACTGGGTTTGGATGAGGAGCAGGAGAAAATGTCGTGTTGGTGGTGGTGGAACGCAAGGCAGCAAATAAGACGGCAGTAAGACTCTTTTTTCTTCTGCTGCAAATCGCGGCGTTGGAAATAATCATTTCTAAGATGTGGATGTGGAAGATTCTGCATCAATGCAGTGACGGCAGATAACTGATTACAGCCATGTAACATGACTTGTTGATTTTTCAGCAGATTTAAAAATATGTTGTTCTTTGTTTTTCACAAGAGAATGATACGTAAAGAAATATACGTTCATATTTATCTGACTGCTCATATTGTTTGATGAAAAACCAGAAAATAGTGACAGACATGATGATCACAAAGACACTTGAATCGAATATTGAAACCAGTGAAAATGCAGTTGTTGGTGTTAGTTGTTTTGGACTTTTGTAGAGCTGAAACAATTAATCGATTACCCCGATTATTAATCGATTACTAAATTAATCAACAACAATTTTGATAAACGATTAATTGGTTTGAAGCTTTTTTCATGATTAAAACAAGATTTCCGATTGCTTAAGCTTCTTAAATGTGAATATTTTCTTAATTATTTTACTCTGGATAACAAAGAAATCTTTAAAAGTTAATCATGTTGGTTTGTGGACAAAACGAGACATTTGAGAACATCATCATTTCAAGGTTTGACGAGCATGATCAACATTTTTTAAGGTTTTCTGATATTTTATGGACCAAACGATTAATTGATTTATCGAGAAAATAATCAACAGATTAATCGATTATGAAAATAATCGTTAGTTGCAGCTCTAGACTTTTGTTTCTGGTTGTGATTGACAGCACAGAGTTAATTTACTGTCTGGAAATTAAAATTTACTGTAATGATTCAATCAAAACTGTAACAATTAGTATTTAAACTTTGAATACCCAATATTCTTTTCACTTAATTATCAGGATTTGCAGTTCACGGAGCTTCATTATGAGCTTCATGAAGAAGAAGAAGAAGAAGAACCGGCTTTTTTGAAGGATTTGTTTGACTAATAAATGGTCTGTATTTATATAGCACTTTTTTAGTTTCCATAACCATTTACAAGTACAGTTTGTGCCATTCATGTGTTCACACCCTTTGACTCACACTTTTATACAGCGCATTTTCTATCACACATCTTTTACACATCCCAATCACATGCTGCTGGCACAGCTGTGAGGATCAATGTGGGGGGTTAAGTGTCTCGTCCGAGGACGCATCATGTAGACGAACAGAGCCGGGAATCAAACCCACAACCTTCCAGTTAAAAGACCACTCGCTCTACCGCTGAATTACCGTCCGTCCCCAGGAGAGTTTACAACTCATTCAATCATTTAGACTCCTGATATCTGAATTGCACAAGTGTGGATGTTAATGTTATCAACATTAGCAGAGGGAAACAAGCTTCTTTTTTTTTTTTTCCCAGGATCCACCTGACAGTTCAAGCTCTTGAATCAAACTCCCAGAGGAGAGTTCTAGGGATCTGTTTCTGTGGGCTTATCTTTACTCACCAACAGTAATAAATACACATCTCATATGTGTGGATGTGTGTGTCTCTGCATGGCTGACTCAAAACCGACCCTTTGAAGTGTAGTAACGATGAGGGGAAGTTAATTACGTCCCATTATGCAGGCTGGGTGCGACCATGCACCAGTTAAGGCCATGTTTTTCCCTTTAATTAACTAGAAAGCCAAGCGCCCGCCTGTCAGCGAGCTGCTAAAAGAGCATTTCAGAGGAAGAAACCCTCGGGGTGCTGATGAGAGGGCGCTAGGACTGGCCACATGTTAATGGCGAGGTGTTAGCATCTTAAACCGCCTTATCACTCGCCACTCTCCGTAGTCTTGTGGAAATGTGCAAAGGGAAATCTCGGGGATGGTCTCAGGGGGAAACTAGCAAAGCTCCTTGACTTTGAGGGTTGATGCTGCAGCACTACAAAGTACAGAGAAGTTTAGTAACTTTTTTAACTGCTCCAAAAAAAAAAAACACCAATAGTGCCTTAGTGGTAACTCCTTAATTAGAAAGTCCCTTGGATGGCTCATGAGTCATGGATACATAACCAAACTGGAAAAGTTTGAAACTTTGATTTTCATCTGCAGCCAGAGTTTAGTTTCTCTTGTGACGATATGATTAAAACCTGCCCCGCCAAAGCCGCAGATGGAGAAAGTAAACATTTTCTTAAAATTTAAGCCATCAATTTACTTTCCCATGTAAATTTGTTTTTAAAAAAAGCTTCAATCAAAGAGGGAAAATAGTTTAAAATGTTTAAAACTTGGCAAATGGTTTTTAAAACCACATTCACATCCACAAATCTTTCACACACTAATGTCACATGTAAGGTTGATGTGTAAGTGTCATAATGGCCCTCACTCCACTACATTGTACTTGCAGAAAGAACAGGGCATTAAGCCGGGTCCTTGGCTTTTTTTAACTTCCTTCCAGAATGTTATTTCACCCAACATTTTGCTTCTACAAATGAAACGCACCAAATGTAAGGTGTAAGCTACTCTGATTTGTGCAGTTCTCCTTTTTACTTACAATGGCTTCATTCATTCATTTATATAGCCTGAACAAACATTATCCTTCACCTTAACCATAACCAGTTAATGCCTAACCCCAACCTCAATCCAATCACAATTCAAATCTTAGTCCAAAACTTAACCTGTTCTTCAGAGATAAGATTCTGCCTCATTAGGACTAGGTTTTGGTCTCCATGAGGACTACTGGTCCTGACATGCATGCATCTGATTTGTTATTTACCTGCATTATAATTCCTTTACTTCAGCTCTACTGGTTTTGTCAGCGAACTTGACGAACGGTGATGTTCTAATGTTTTGAAGTGGGTTGATTTTTGATCATGTTATTTCCACGGAGTGACTGGACAGGTGCTTGTGATCATTGCATTTAGCAGCCTGTCATTGTTTCGGGCCGAGGATGGAAAAGAAGCTGCCTCACAGCGTAAGAAATCAAACTGTGTTTTGCGCCGACTCCTCAGAGCAGTCGGCGAAGTCTGCATCCAGATGTAATTTCCAGTCTTGAACTGTCAACAACAGAACATCTTATTTTGAGTATTTAGTCGGATCCTCAGTGTTCACCTGATTGCTCATGTGACTGTAATTGAGCATTGTTTGTCATGTGCACTTGGAACATTCACATTCTAGTCCTGTAATGATGGTTGTGTGAGAAATGACATGATTGCAAAAAAAATTAACTTGTCAGGTGCTGCTGGTGCAGGTAGCTAAAACTACCTCTGCAGTCTGTTTAATTGGTGTGTGTCTGTCTTTCCTGTGCTCAGTAGGACAGCAGTAGTTGCGGGAAAGCATGTTTCCAAGGCGAGCAATTAGATAGAAAGTGACAGCATGAAATATGATGATTACTGTTAAACAAAAGGCACATTTATCGAATCGAAAAGATGAGTGGGATATGTATTTTTCTTCTGGTACTGCTGTTATTTTGGTCACCTCACTGTATTCACGGAGCTAATGCTCCCTGACAGTTCTCAGTCTTAGTTGTCTCTTCCATTTTCCTGACTGCTGATATTCCGCCTGATATCCATCTTAGATTTCTGAGGGTACATTACAAGTACGCACAGAGTATACACGTATAATTCTTCCTGACAATAATCTATAAATACCGAGCATTTTTATTCGCTCGGTTTTATCTTCGGTAGAATGAATACATTCAACTTGATATCATGTTCAACACAATCAAATCCAGTACTTTAATTTGAACTCATCAGAGTGATTCTTATTTTTAGTTGCGTACAGTGAAGGAGCGAGCTGACCTACCAGCGCGGATCATTATATGAATCATGCACTGTTTTCACCAGAACATATGCCCTGCTTAAGACCAATACATAATTCACACAGCCCTCATGCAAGGAGGTTAATTAACATGAACTACACATGCAAGTGTTGGCTGTATACAATACTGTGCACTACCAAAGGGTGGTGCTAACCACAAACTGAATTAATCCTCTTGTTACACACACACACACACATACGATTGAATTCTGTCACGTAATACATGTGGTCACAACAGAATGTATACAGTATGTTTTTCTCATTTCTACACATTTTATATGCGTTCTCTAATATTTTTCTATGTGAACGAGCTGCAGCACATTTAGCTCATTCCTCCGCGCGCACACACACACTCACACGAACACACACACACTTTTTCTCACTCTCTCCACACATATTGACTGGTCTCGGGGTCAATGACTGTGCAGATGACAACTGAGTTGTTATTAATGGCCACTGCGTTCCAATATCGCCGTATCTGTGCTGGGAAAATGGTCTGCAGCCTGCCCACACTCCTTCCCCCGCTCTGGGCTCCAGCTGTCTGGCTCCACTGTGTAAAAAGATCCAGGCTTGTCTCTCTTTTTTTATCCTCTCATAACCTCTTAAAACCAAGGAGAAGCCGGGGAAATCAATAATAAAAAATGCTCCTGGAAGTTTCCAACTAGTTGATAAATGTTCCGGGAAGTCATTTACAATACAGCATATTTATTTATAAGTGCACGGTTTTGTCCACTGAGCAAAGGAACTGTACATTTCAGTAGAATTATACATGAAAAATGGTTATGGGTTAGGACCATTTTCCCCATCCACTCCTAGTTCACAAAACAGAAGGGAAAAAAAACATTGCGGCAGAAATCAGGGCAGCATTTGAATGAGTGTCCTGGATAGAACAAGAAAAGTGAAGTAGGAGGAGGGTCGGCAGCTTCACTCTGTCCTCTTATTGGAGAGCTGTCATCTGTGGAGGAACTCCAGCCATTTTACATTTTATTCTCCTATCGTAAAGCCCTCATTTTCCCCTCTTATACATCTCATGATACCATCCCCCCTTCATCTGATCATTTATAACCATTATGTTTTGTGTTTTTTTTCCTTATTGCTTCTCTGTCCTCGTGACTTTAGGGATGTCCACAGCTCTGTCACCAACCTTCTCGTTTTATTCACAGCCCGTTTACAACACTAAGAGGCTGGTCCTTCTTCTTTTTAGTTTCCTATTCAGCTTTTGTCTTTTTCTCCAGCCTTTTTGTTGTTATATGTATATGTGTGTATCTCATTTGCTGAGTGAACACGTAAGTAAGTAAGTAAATTTAATTTATAAAGCACATTTACACACAGCATAAGCTGACCAAAGTGCTGGACACTGAAAGACTAAAAAGACACAAAATAATACAAAGTAATACAAAAAACATTTGACCAATAGTCATCATTAAATAAGATAAAACATGATTTAATGATTTAACAAGCCACACTGTGTCCATTACACATATAGAAAACCATAAAGTGTATGAAATGATATGGATTTTCTTGAAAGTTGACTCATGGAGATGAATAAAAATAATTGTAGCCATTTAAGAAATGTTTCATTGTCAATTAAATCTTTAGGTCTTGTACAATTCCTGAGAGAAAAGAGTTATTGATTATTAGACTATTTCATAATTGTTGGACTGATGATTAACAGAGAAGCTACTGATTAATCAATCATGAAAAGTAATCACTGGTTGTTCTACACTTTTTTTGAAAGAGACCGTAGAGATTTTAGTACAACGCTCAGCTAAACTCGTCCACATTTGTTAGTGTGTAAAAGAGATGAATAGACTGCACTGTTGACCACTCATACTGAATCCAAAGCATTTGTCTCTTTGAAATATACCAAATGAGTGCGTCTCAGCAGAACTGAGTCCAATCATTTTCAACTTTATTTGTTGTTATTTATTATATTAGTGTATTTTCGGCAAACATTGCACCTCAGATCCACACTTTATGCGTTTATATACTGGTGTCAGGTCGTCTTTTTCCAACTCTTGCTGTCTAACTCTCCATGTTGGTCTGTTCTAACTGTCCCTTGTCCTGTCTGAATCCCCTCAGTCCCTTTATCTTCCATCCCCCTCACTGCTGGTCTTGTTCTGCCCCTCTCTATCTGTCTCGCTCTCTGGATGGGTTCCGGCTGTTCTGCTGGTGGGGCTGGTGGCCGGTGTGAAGGCTTTGCTGTCTGGTGTCGCGTGCGATCAGGGCGGATGTCGCACTACGAGGACGATCGGAGCTGAGCGCCTCCGCCTCACCACGGGTCACCTTTCACGGGCAATTAGTGTCGGAGCAGAGGCGCGCTCGCAGCTTGTCGGCCCCGCTTATTGTGAAGATCAACGGCAATCAGTCTCCACACTCCGCTCTGCACTCTCTCCCTTGCTCCTTTCACTTCTCTGCTGCCGACCCTCACTCTGTCTCCTCGCTGTCTTTCTTTGTTGCATCTCTATCTCTTTGAGTTTTCCCCTGATGTGCTTTTGCAGCTCTTTGGTTAATGGCTGTTGTCTGGCAATATGTTATCCGACTATTCAGCTCTCTTCATTACACACTCTTTGACTTATTAGCCACTCCTGTTGAGCTAAAAATCATGTAATGTTTTGAAGACACTCCACAAACCAACACATTTCTTCCTTCTCTCAGCACATTTGATTTAATTTACTTCTTTTTCGCTGTTGCTGACTTTGCAAGATGCTTCCCATTGGTATGTTTTACGCTCAAGGACTTTTCTTCATTTTTCCTGCTGCTTTATTCTCACATCATCAATCTGTGGGCATCTCTTAGTCAAAGGTTTCAGTTTTCACTAAGTGATCCCATAATAAGGCCACGGACTTCCTCAGACCTCCACATTTATAAGTCATTATCTCTCTACATCACTCTGATACAGTAGAACTTAGACTCCAAGGTTTCGTCGGACTGGAGGTCAGTAGAAAAACAGGGCTGGGCTATATGGTTGACATTAATAGCACAAAACGTATCACATTTCAGTATTGGCACTGCTGTGTGTAGCGTGCAATATATGTACATCAGCTAATAAATAATTGTTTTGAAAGAAAATGCAGCACAGAAATGTCATGTTAAGGGCAATAGCAACAGTGACTGTAATTTGTTTGTAAATGGCATTTGAGCTAGTTTTATTATAAGTAATCCATACCTTGAGGCGATGAGAGTTTATACTGACTGAACGCTATTTTTCAAAAACATGATGGTGTGTGTGTGTGTGTGTGGGTGTGTGCTTGTATTAATAACCTTTTTAGGACCTTTCCGAGCCGAAACACTGACCTTGTCAGGACCAGTAGTTCTCTAGGGGACCAGAACCTGCGTCTAATGAGGCAGAACCTCCTCCTCCTTAATGAGGAACTGGTTAAGGGGTTATGGCTAATGTTAAAATTGTGTTTAATATTAGGTTAGGGTCAGGAGTTAACTGGTTATGGTTGAGGGTAGGGACAATACTCAACGCAATGTCCTACGAAGAGTAGCTGCACAAACCTGTATGTGTGTGTGTGTGTGTGTGCGTGCATGCATCGCCTGCAGTTGACTTTGTGCAAGCAAAGTGGAAATCTTGGATGACACTGCGGTGCTGTTTTGTCAAGGCCAGCAGAGGATCCTGATCTGAGAGTGACCTTTTCATCTTACGGAAGCATATTTGTTTGAGTAATGAGTTGTTTTTCTTGTGTGCAAAGTGTCACACAAATCTGTTTTTAAAAGCCACCGTTTATAAAGTTTCCCAGAACCGACCGGTGTATCAGATGTGGTTTTATGCTTAAGCTTTTAATCCGAAAGATTTGCTCCCAGTGATATGTGTTCCCCTTGAAGCATATGCGACCAGAGAGTCAGGTGTTTTAGGGAATTTCATAAACAAAGAACACATAAATGACAAGACACAGCATTTTTATAGCTATAATGCAGTGTACATACACCTCAATGCCAGCTAATACAGCCCTGTTTATTGTTGGTACATTTTTTATCGCACACTTACAACTTTGATCCTGTAATGTGTAGATGACAGTTTGAAGATCTCATATAATTTAGTTAAAATATATGGTCCCACTGTAACCACAACTGGGAATTGAAATTGTTATGGGTAGCAGTGTGTTCTGTCTCAGCTGTGTAGTTTATGTTTGAGTGTAATTCTACAAACATAAACTACAAGAACTCTGCAGTGAGTGTTAGTTCTTCTTCTTTGATGTTTAACGACATCTGTAATGTTGCATTACTGCCTCCTCCTTGTCTTTCCTTAGCATACCATGGGTATAAGCCCAAACTTGGAAGGTGACGTAAATTTCATCATGCATTTATTTTCCACATTGGTCCGTACAGACCTTACACGGATGAACGAGTGCACACCCTCAGTTTAAGTCCATGTGGAACACTTTCCTGTCCGGTTGGTGGCCAAAAAAAATGCAATGAAGAATACGGTAGCCATGAAAACTAGCTTGAGGTTATGTGAGAACATCTGCCAGTTCCCTCACATGTACAACTCGGCACTCAGGGAACACAAGGAAATAAAGAGGCCGATTTTCTTGTGAGGGATCACACTACTGGAATAGAATGGGAGATCCAGTACCCATACATGGATCTCTAGACTGACACGGATCCTCATTTGAGGATTAATAGAAACTGTGGGCATGTACATTACACATGAATGTACTGAATGCACTTTGTTGCACATGTAAGTCAAAAGACATCTGGCATCTACCAAGGTTTACCTGTACTCTTTGCGATGTCGTCAGACCATACATTTATTTTGATGAATTGTAGGCATCTCAGCATATACCGTGTTCCCTGCGGGGTGACATAAAAATGGCTTCTTTGTTTTTAGTCTGGACTTTGCAAATGGCTCTAGGAAATATACGTGTTATGTAGCATGCGCACATGCATGCAGATAAAGCCAACAACAATGGTTAACCGGTGTCTTAATATAAATGTATATTGTGCCCTCCATACATACATTATCATGTGGAGATTCAATGTGCTTTTGCTTTAACATTTTCTGCCATGTTGCAATGCCTCGTTCCCCACATTTGGCTGCAAACATGGAGGGAAAATCAAGGGAAAAGGGCAGCATCATTTGCATATGAGGGCTTCATTAGATAAAGCTAAGGACAGTGAAGAGTGCATCTTCAGCCACAGTGATGAATAGCTGCTGCATCACAAAGTCGCCTCAAAGTAGTCCTGTCGTAACCCTCATTTGCATCAGTGCCTGTTTTTATATATTTATTAAGTCACTTAATGGTGGACAGTCACCATTATTCCGGTGTCCTCTTGAGAAACCTCTGCCAGAGCTCTGCAATTTAAATGGGCTGCTTTTGATGGCGTTAGAGAGGCTGTGATTTGATTAAAAAAAGGCAGTCAGTTGTGATGAGAATGATGATCAGGAATTTGAATGTGCAGAATAGGTGTTAATTACATGATGTTTTAATGGAGAGCCAGTGGTGCATACATTTTTAATCTTAGATTTCATCACAGGAGAGATTTTCCTGTGGATGCTCCGATGCATACACACGTCTGAAGCAAATAACAATCTCAGGTTTGCAGAATAATACTGTATTTGTGTGTGTGTGTGTGTGTCTGTGTGTAGCTGAAATGTGTTTACTGTCATTAAAGTCTTTAAAGTGCTTGTATGGGTTAATATGCTAACATTTTCTCAGTAGTACATGACTGTGTTTCATGACAACAATTTATGGAGAATATACAGAGGGTATAAGATTGTGCAATATAGAGTGTCTAGTATCCTTTTTTTTCCCCAGCACAACCTAGACAATCTGATGATTTTTATTTGTTTGTTGTTAAAGTTTGTTTGGCTCATTTTTATGAACAAAAATAAAATAAAAACGCTCTATTTTGTGACTTTTGAACAATTATCGCTACTACTAAAAATGCGATATACGTAAATGAATCATAAATTTGTCTGACTATTACTAAATCTGACTATTATTACAAGTAATAATGTTATTTTAAACATTTCAAATATACTGTCAATCAGAGGACATGCTATACGTGTATATCTATTTTTTAATATTTAATTTTTTTATTCGAAATGACCAGTACACCTCATTGATATGATGTGCTTTCAGTAACTTTCATATTATATATTTTTCCTATTTGTCAAAACACAATCCTAACAGCAATAATAACCACAATACTAATTGTTTTGGTAAAAAAAAAAAAAAAATTTTCTTCAGCTTTACCACATTTCACACACCGATCACATTGTGTGACAGCAATACAGATTATTCACGGATGTTGAATTTGTTAAATCACAGGTGAGTAATTCTTTTTTCGTCATATACCTTGGAGAGGCCTAATTAATTGTGAGTTGTTCTCTCCGCAATAATCAGAGGAAGCTTCAATTATCACCTTCAAACCGAACCACTAACTCTCCGACTCTTTGATGGTGAGACTAACTGGAGGAAAAACAGAGAGAGAAAAAAATGAAACGTCAAAATGAAGGTTGGAAGATATCAAAGTCTGCCTCTTGAACAGGTGATCAGTGCTGAAGTCAAATACCACAGGAATCTGAAGTTCATCTTTTTCAGGTTTCATATCTGTTTTAAAAAATGGATCTGCTCTCCAAGAACAAGTCGACTGTAAACATGCTAAATAAATCATGTTTTTCTTTTCCCATTCCTGACTGCTTTTTTTCTTTATTATTATTATTATTAATTTTTTTTTTTTTTATAAATGGACCCATGGGCGGTTGCATCTCCCCGGCCTCATGCCATGTTGTCTTTTGAACGCAAACCTGTGCGGATGGGCCTTGAACGGCTGTTTCATCTAGTCATCTAGGGGCTGACCAGATCTGACTGCTCTAGTCCCAAGTGAGTCCTGCATCTCAGCGGCTAGCCATCACCCTCCATAAACAAACTGAGCCCAAACAACGTCAGATGTTGACTTGCATTTAAAAGATGGCCGTTCTGGGAGGCGGGCGAGCAGGAAGGGAGAAATAAAGAGTAAATAAATAAACAAATCGGGAGCTCATGATGTGAAACTAAGAAATCTCAACAGGACTGTTCCTGCCATCTTAAAACACTGATTATAGATGAGGGTTTGAGCTGTCACACTAATGTAGTATCATCCTTCTTTTTTATCAGCTCTATCTATTGGTGGTGATTTCCTTCAACGGTTTTCAACAGATGTATTGACTCGCCTCACAATAGGTATCACTTGCAGGAATGCGTTTCATTATTTAGCAGTAACACACACATTAAAGCTCTTGATAAGAAACTGTCAAACATTTTGTCAATAGGAAAGCGGTAAGATGTTTTGAAACGTCTAATATTCTGCTGTTTATGTTCAATTCGGCTGAAGGCCAAGTGTCTACGTGTATCCTCTTACACCAAGTTATTATCTCCAGTATACTCTCCAATTCCAACAGTTGATTTGATCCCATTGTGTTGATGACTGTATATTTGTCACTGTCGCTCCCAAAAATGGCCAATATAACTTCCACTTGCCGTCAAATCATATGTAGTTCCACACATTTATGGTCATTTAATACGTTCTAATGTCAACAAAAGCACTTTTGTTGCATAAATGGAAGCCTTTGTATGACCTTTGCGTGTCATTTCAAGAGCACAGTGCGTACAAGTCCATCTCACGTCAATAAAAACCCTGCATAATGTATATATATATATATATATATATATATATATACACATGTTTGTTTGCGTTTACTGCCGTTATGCAAATATGAGCCTTTGATTTACGGTATCACGGTATTTCCACTGCAGGGGAGTGAGGATGCAACAGAATGACAGAGAGAGAGAGAGCTCCAATCAAACGGTCAATGTAAGAAAACCACCGACGTACTGACCTGATGGAAATCCTGTTAACGTAGCATGTCGCCTCATCAGTCCGCCCATCTCGTGTTTTTACTTCTGTCCTGAAGGTGAAGCTTGAGTGACAGTTAAATCATGTCATTTCTATATTACACCCCCCCACCCCGCCCCCCATCTGTTTCCATTTTGCTTGGTTGCATTAACCTACTATCATGCACTGGCTCTTCCCCTACGTCCAACGGGTGAAAAACCTTTCTGCAATATTTCCACACATTTTTCACAGATGGAGAAATTGCACCGACAGAGAGAAAAAATACAAGCCGACCTCTTATTAGGGTCAGTTAGATGATCAGACATGCACCAGGACACACCATATATCGCCCACTCCCACACCTCTGTGTCAGTGTCTTAAGTGAGTCTGGGCTTTAATAGCCAACACCAGACCCACTCAGAAGCACAGATTGCACAGATACAAGTTTCCCTTCATTGTGGCAGAACCCAAGGGTGAAGCTAAGCCAGCCTTCAAGACTGCAGTGCTCTAAATCTTAACTACTGGTCTTTTTGAAAGGAAGAGTGAAAAAAAGTCTTCCCAAGAGCTTGCAGGCAGGACTTTAATTTCTATTCCCAGGCACTGATTTATTTGATTTTTGAGGAAGTTTTGCTAAGCGAGCTAATGAGAAGCACAGTGCTGTTGAATGATTTAGTAGGGAGATGGAGCACATACAGAGAGAAAGTCCAAGACAAATTTTCTTTTTATTCCCTAATTGGTGAGTGGAAAAAGGAGGTAGTTTTGCAATAAAAAATGACATTCAAGAGAGACTTGCTTTTTACTTGTACCGTGTGTTCCACAATTAGACAAAGGAAACACAACAGGGAATCATAATGTCTTAAAAAATGGTTTTAATGGATACATTCATACATTTTTTTCTTAATAAGTAAACACACTTTTTTTTTAAGGTGTTTTGAAATTAATTTTAAAGTTTTGCATTTGACGACAAACCACCGGAGAGTGTGAAAGTGCTTTAAAGCAGGTAAACACAGTATGGTGGAGGTGTGAGCCTGTAGGCATCTCGGCATTATATATCATTCTGCTTATTTAGAGGGCTATGATGCGCTTCGTAAACAATTATCAATGCATCTTCATGCATACATGTTTTAAAACCATTGAAATCAAAGGCAAGGATTTATTCTTATTTTGAATTCCACCCAACATGGTGTCAAGTGCAGCAACTGAATTTGCATTAAACCAGCATCATCATCTTCTTCTGCTTCTTCCAGCTTCTCCCTTCAGGGGTCCCCCGTCTTGCCCTATCCCTTGTTTCATGAGCCACATAAACAGGCTAACATTCATAACAGTATTCTTGTTAGTTTAACAGGTGGTCGTGTGGTCGCTTTACACGACCGTGGACCAAGCAGATGGAAGTCAGACGTTTCCTCCTGCTGTTCTACATTTTATTAGAGTTGCTGTCCACTAGAGTAAAACATTACTTCATGACATGCACATGCAGATATACAGAGTCATAACTGACAGCAAAGCACGTTAGACGGATGTCAGTGTAGTTTTTTTTTCCCTTTTCATTCTATGTACAAAGTTGGCGACCTATCATAAAAAAAAACTCCCACTGGGTGGAGTAATATATAAAGTGATCTAAATGATGAGTTTTTATTGTATAGATTATGCATGAGACCTTTTGCTAAAGGTTATGGGTCTATTTTAATCTCAAGCATATGAATTGGACCTGACACTCCATCACTCTACTGTTATCACTGTACTAAAATGTTCTGTTGGGGGGGGAAAGTGATTCTGTGTAACCCCAATCAAATCCTCAACGCTAACCTCAAAACTTTAACAACATAGTTGTAAACTTGGTGCCCGTTCGATTGTATTTCTGTGCCGTAGTGAATCATTGGCACATTACTCGATAGCTTCCATGTATTGTTTTATAGGTTAAATATATGCAACTTCTTTCTTTCACAGCAGCAGTTTTTTTTTCTTCTGCGGTTCAATTCTTTCACTGTAATCTGGTTTAATTAACCTTGATGGAAGTTTTAATAATCGTCTGCTTATGGTGATCAGTTTGACCCAGATGTGACCACTGTAAGTGGTTTCAACATGTCTTTATTGTCTTGAATTAGGAGTTTCATCATTTTAGACTGAAAAGAGAGATGAGCAGATAGAGATGTCAGTCCTCGGAGGAGCACAGGAGGATAAATGGGAAAACTAGATTTTTTTTTTTTTTCCCCAAATCCTCCAGTAAAGTATTAAGTGGCCAGTGTTTATTTATTTTTTTCCAATCTTGTTAATTGCACCCACAAGTATCAAAAGGAACAAATAATTATCCAGAACCCCGAAGCATTGTCATCTCTGATGGGAAATATTTGATATGCATGTTGACAAGAACACTGGAAGATTAAAGCAATTAATAGTCCAATTACCCAGTGTTGTCATTTGAGGTTATAGCATACTAAATGGAAACGCATAATGATAACTGTAGTTATTTGAAGTACAGATTTGAAGTATTTAAGATTTGGAGCAGATATAGATGTGACATGCAGGAAAAATGCAAATGTTCACGTTTGATTGTAGGCCATGTAGGTTATGGTTATCTTTAAGCCAGTGATTGTAATGGAGTGGATCATGGGAGATTTGTTTTTGGGTTCCGGAGCAAAGGAAAAGGCCAGGAAAAAGAAAACCACACACACACAACACAGAACATAACACATCTATAATTGAAATAGCAGTCCATGGTCATAGGCAATAATACAGCAGACATAATTGGAGATAAATAAATATCAGTCAGATTAGCAGTCACTGGCGATAGCTCAGTACAGGGTCCCATAGATTGTCAAATAAATCTCATCTGTCCTCAATCTCAAGATGCAGATGTTATGTGATGCACAAAATCTGTTTTTTCACAATCACCATTTCCTCGTGTAGCTACACAGATCGTTACTATAGGGTTGGGTACTAATCTCTTCCAAAAGGGCCCAGAGAGGCATTGAAAAATGAAGTTTACTGCATGACCAGAAAGAATGAGCAAGATTATTGATCACTGATTTACATCCATGACAACCTTTTCCTACCTTTTCATTAAGATTGACTTGTATATGTTTTGAATTACATGCACAACATGAACTTGTAGTTCATTTACTGAACAATAATATTAGGTGTCACTGCATTATGTACAAATGTGCTTGATTTTTCTTCTGATATGGGTCACGATTCTTTACCATCTTTAAAAGTGGGTCCACGTATCGAGAAGCTCGGGAAACACCGCTCTAAACAGGTTTTTGATTGTAATTGGACTTGCTGTTCTTGTAAATATGACCTCTGACCCCTTACAAGTGTAGCGGGAGGAGGATTAGGCTCATGTTTATTCAGCATGTGTAACAGCCCCTGGGACAAATCACACTCAAGAGTGGCTGTCGCCCGTGGAGACTCACAGAACCACCTTAGGGTGTGGAGCTAAATATGGACGTTGCAAGACGAGCTCCAATATGCATATATGTTCGAATATAAACCGCTCCTTGTCCACGTTACAAACTCCCGTCGTTATTTCAGTGTGTAAAAACATGAAGCTACTTCTATATTAAGCACATTTGTTTAATGTAATTAACTTAAGAGTGTGAGGAAAAACAAGGAGTCGTGACATATTATATGTTTGTTTGTTTTTCAGACGATTTTATATCATTCTTTTCTCCGGAATTTTGATTTCTACTGGCTTGAGTAACAAGAACAGCTAAAAGTAGCAAATGCCAATTTACCTCAGAAAAGTGTATATATATATATTTGTGGGTATTTAAACGACATTGCTCACGTTTGAGAGGCTTTATTAATTCTGACCCAGCATTTTATTTTATTTTCTTACAGCTCTTGCTCACTCTTCAGTAGCTTTATTTTCAACATGGCCTGATTGTATTTGTTTTATTATTAGCAGGGGCAACTAAATGTAGCTCTTATCTTAAAGAAAATAACATTGTGCTGCACATGTTATGTACCACTGTCCCATTCAGAGTAGATAGATGTGTGATATGCATTGATTTTGCATGGATTTGTTTTGGTTTGATGCCATGCTATTCCCAAATCTAGCAACTATCACAGCTTACAATAGATGTTTCATTTTTTTACATTTTATGACACATGAAAAGAAGGGAGATGAGTATTTCACAACTACCCGTCATTGTGTTTTGACGTTGTAAATAGAAAGTGAAGTCTCTCGGACACACTCATGCTCAGGTGCCTCACTTTGGCAGCTCTGCAGCCCAGCACAGTAACGTATCAACCTTGCAAAGCCTCTTTAACACTGAGATTAGAAAACAAGTTATATAGCTGCAGAAATTAGAGCATAAATGAAAATGAAGATGGAAGTTATAGTAAAAAAACACTTCTTTCTTTGAAGTTTCTCAGTCATCCAGGTCATTTTCAGTAGTTAGCTGTAGGCAGCTCTACGTTTTCCCCTCTCATCCAGGAAGCTTCTTCAGTTCTGACCGACTTGTGACTTGTGTTTTTAGTCTCCGTAGGCTGCATACCTGTCGAGAGAGTCGTTATGTTAAACGATCCAGGTCGTTCACCTCCTGCCCCAGTTTCGGGTAGTTAGTTTCACCTGAGTTAAGGTGTGAAAGAGGGTCATTAGGCTCCTTTAAGGCCCATGTTTTGTGTGTGTGTGGTCGAGCTGGAGACAGAGGCGGTTGAGTGCATGAAGCATGAGAAGCCCGGGACTGGTTACAGTTAATAAATATATGCTCCGACTGCTCCAGATCAAGCCGAGTGTCCGTGTGTTATGCTATATGCGTCTGTGGGATCATTTTGTGACGCGATTGAAGCGATGTATTTAAACAGGCATTTATTTTCACCTTTAGCCAAAGCATCGTTGCACTCTCGCTTGTGGAAACGTCTGCAGAGAAGAAACCACAAAATAATTGTAGATATCTAACGTATATAATCCGACAAACGTTAGATATTTACAATTATTTTGTCGGATGTTGACGGGGAAAACTTAGGGAACGACTTACTGATGAATCTAATTCCATAGAAAAGAATATTACAATCATAAATACCACTCACAGAACCACAATACAAATCCAAAAAGATACTTACAAGTGCAACAGCAAAAACATCAGGTCGGCATCCGTTTTGCACGCTCCTGTGTTTTTCTGTTCTCGCCATTTAGAAAAAGCTGGTCTGCTCTTCCTCGCTTCCTTTGCACCATTTTTTTTCTGCTTCTTTTTCGCCGGTTCTGCCCTGATGAGCGCTAAAAACGGTGTGGGGGAGTGGAGACAGCCCCCAATCTCCCCGCAACAAGCCATTTAATCATCACAACGACTCGGAAGCTGCTATTGCCAGCTTTTATTAATTATATCATTATTTCATTTAAATCATCAGTCAACTGTCCACACTGAGTAACAGCGTATAGAGATTATAACTTATCTTTATTATTCTCTGCATTTGACCCATCCTAGAATTAGGATGGGTGGGCTGCCACACTTGAACCGGCAACCTTCCGGTTACAAGCCAAGTTCCCTTTCCACTTGGCCACAGGCTGTCCTCCACTTTGAATATATCCTCAGATGTTATATGAGGCATCATCATGTCGTCCTCCCTCTGTAATATTACAGACCTGCTATTTCAATTAGTTATCGATAATTAAGAGTATTTGCACGATATTGTCAAGAAAACAGAGTCGTGGAGGAAACAAATACCCGAAGTGCCACACATGAACGAGAAGTCGGATCCTTAGTTACTTCCGCATTCAAAAATAAGGTCTGTAATTAACCCAAGCAACGTGTTTGTTCCATTTCGTCCGTTTCTGTTGTAGAACCTGCGCTTTGAGCCCGTCAGTGTCGACCACAATGCTGTCTTTGCTCAGGCCTGCTTAACTGCAGCTGAAGTTGTCACTGTCAATACAGGTTTGTATTCAATCATCCTGTCATCTTCTGAGAAGCGTATGAGTGACAGATTTAAGAGACAGCTGATCTGGGGGCTAAACTCAAGGCGAACAGTTTCTTTCCTGTGAACGTAAGATCTCAGACAGATGGGTGTTAGCTGCCGAAACGTAGACAACACCGTCTGGTCCAGTAAACGCATTGACAGTGATCAACAAAGAAATCTTGTCTTCTTTTTTTTCTTTTTTAAATCGTCTTCCTTCGGTCTCAAAGATCAACTGCTCACTTTTTTCCTGGATTCGTCAAATGTTCACTGTCTTTTTTGTGTGTAAAGCTGTTGAAGTAAATGAGATTTCCCAAAGAGCTGTGTTCACAGAGAAGCACTCAAAGTGATATTGACAAGTTGTCAAGCTGGTGCCCCTCTCTGAGGACGTCTTGGGTTGTTGACAGGCCTGAGCTGCGATCATGATTTTTTCCCCTTCTGCTGTTGAGTAATTTCAGCTTGTCTCCCAGAAATGATTTGTTGCTCCTATTTTTAGTCCGAACTCCAATCTTCCTCAGTCAAGTCAGCAGTCAGAAGTTGTCTAGAAAACACCTGCTGTGAAGTTCTCTGGAGATCACCTGTCTAAAACCTGGTCAGTTGAGGTTTTCCTGATTGTGATGAAAATGATGATCATGATAGGGGTGTTAAGAGGGAGGCAGCGTGAGGTGAGGCTTGTTATTTGGAAATTTGACTGAGAGATTTGTGGAATAGGCCTCGCTGCTCAGTGATCTTTAAGCACAACCCTTGTGTGTTGCTGTCTGTAGATGTTGAGGGTTTCCTCTGTGGGTTCCATGTGGGGAATAGCAAATCAGAGTGAAGATACCGGGGAACAATTCGAAATTCTCAGCTTAAAAATGAGGTTATCAATCAAAGTACAGGCAGCAGTTCCTTGAGGAAGAGATGCTCAGTCATTCAATATGCCTGTCTTGTCCTGGTAACAGTGAGTGGCAGCATGTATTAAATACAACGGAATTCAGTTTACCCAGTTATTTTTATTTGCCCGCATTCACACCAAACATTGCATGGATTTTTCGCTAGTGGGATGACATTACCTAAAACTCGTTGAAAACACTGTCACTGTTGAGATTCCTGATGTCCTGATGTATCAAAATGGAGGACAAAAGGATTGTTGCTATATGTGTGCGCCGCAACAGAGTAACAGAATGTGAGTCCAGAAGGAATACCTGATTTAAACCATTAGTCACACTTCCCTATATTAGCATTTGTAGGCCTCGTCCAATTTTGTATCTTGTACCTCTAACCCTTGTCAGGGTTCTGGCTAGCCCACGATAGCGTATCGACCCGTTACGCTGTGATTTGCGGCTGACACGCAACATTGAGGACGCTACGCTAACGGTATTTTGACTGTATTTACATTCTGCCACAAAACTCACAACATTAGCAGCAAATAACCCTAAGTTTCCCCCACGAGCGAGCAGGACAAAGGCGCTTAAATGTCATCAATTTTCACCATTACCATTATGCTAAAATAAAATCCTGGCTAGAACCCTGCTTTTAGTGGTTAAAATCTACCTGCAAAAACCCTTCAATTCATCATCCTCATCATGTAAGTAGACACGATGTCAAAAACTAGAATAAGAACTAGAATTAGAAATAATTTGGCCGGATTTTTCTATTTCTTATGGAAATGTGGGATTTTTTGACAGTGATATTTGAAAAGGGGCAAAATCTGCTCAAGAGAACGATGGCAGCCAGTATGCTGGTTGCTCACAGCATCTTAGATAATAACAAAGTAGGAGTATTTTGCTGTATGAAAAAAAAGATCTATTGCCCTCATGTCACAGCTTCCCTCAGGATGGAGATGCACAGTCAGAGCCCTGCAAGGTTGAATGGTCGAGGTCATCAGGCAGCTGTGTGACATATTGTTCTGATGCTGGGCTGTATGGGCACCTTGTGGGTCTTCACCCCACATCTACTCATCCCCACTTGAAACACATGAGGCCAGACTAGCTCAGATGAGGAGCTTGTGGCTGTTGACCATAAAAAGAACATCAGGGCAATGAGCCACAAAGAAGAGGGGAGGGAGCGAAAGAAGGGTGCTGCATAGGGAAGTAGATGAATGGAAAAAACCAAGAGGCGCGGAGAGCAGGTTGATGAGCGACTAAGATGAACGTGTGGGGGAGAGAAAACTGCAAACGGCAAAAGAAAGTAGAGGAGGACGAGGAATAAGGCGAAGAGAGATGGTGAAGGAGAGAAAGAGATTGTGTTTGTTGGGCCAAATGGGAGCTACACTGCTCCAGCTGTGACCATAAAACAGCAGGTGGACGCCATCATTACGCCTGACAGATAAAGCAGAAATCCCTGAGTCCCAGACCTCTCCATGCATCTCTCCTGGCGCCAGACACTTATCCACTACCATCTCGGATCATGACATAAAACATGACTCTGGGAAAGAAAAGGAGAAGTCATTGCATTTCGGATGACACAGCCTAAATGTGTTATTTAATGTAAGGCAGAATCATTTTTTTATCCTCCACACAGATTGGTGTTTGTACTTTTTGTGTGAAACAGCATTTCTAATACCAAAATTGAATTACCATTAGAGTTAGACAGGTTCATTTGATGACAGTCAAACAAGGCCAATTTTGCCATTTTGTAATGATCAGCATCGGCCCGATTGCTGTTTAATGAATTGGCTGCGTCGTTCACATCTTTGCTCTCAGAAACTAGATAAAGTCAACAGAGCTAAAAAAAAATCCCATATATTATTTTTTATTTAAAATGTCAAAGTGCACTGCAGTACATACACAAAGCCCAAAATCAGATTAAAGAGGCCAGTCACAAGTATTCAACAGACGAGTATTTAAGTTGAGCCATTTTGTGGATTTTTGGTTATTGTTAAATAAGGGGGGGGAGGGGGGGTTCTCCTCCTCCCACATAAACATGCAGAGGTTAACCGAACTCTCTTCATTGCCCATAGATGTGAGTGTGATATTGGCCCTATGATGGACTGGTGACCTGTCCAGGGTGTACCCCCACCTTTTGCCCTATGTCAGCTAGGATTGGCACCAGCAGCCCCACGACCCTCATGTGGAGAATAAAGCGATAGACTATGAATGGATGAATAAATATCATTGTTAGCATTGGTCAACCTATCACTGTCATCTCGTTATGCAGGAATGTTTTTCAGTTGAGGACTTCTTATTGTCATCAGTGATGTGTGTTTTCTCTGTACAATAAAAATGTATAGCTTTAGAATGTCATGATCATCCATCAGTCTATTCTGCATAGTTGCAGCATTTGCCCCCCACACACACACTTTTGTACAGGATTAAGATTCATTGTTCCTTATCATAATACCCCGATTCTGCCAGGTTTTCCCACACAATCCATCTCCCTCCGCTATTGCATACTGTATATGCAAACATGTTCAACTTGTCCCTGGGCTTCCAGTGATTTAAAAAGAACTGCCATAAAGCAGAATGATCTGAAATATATTTTTCCAGACGGCACTGCCCCTTTTCCTCTCTTCCTTTTCTTGTGCGGTGCAAGACAGTGTAAGAGTTTGGAATTTAGCTGGGAGTGTACCCTACGAGCTGTCATCTGGGATGATAGTTTGATGGCAGATGAGAGCTGCCATTGCAGCACCCTCCAGGTGCCCTCGGGGCTAAATGGATGCCTACAACATGGCACTTTGAGAAGGTGCTTCTTTGCTCTGATTTGTCTTCACTATAGCTGTGTTTTTCCTGCCATTAGCAGACATGTCTATTTGGGGATGCATTGTTCTCTAAATGGTTCTCTCCGTTCCAGCTTGGCACTGACCGCTTTCTATGTCCATACGCAGACTTCCCAGAGCAGATTCCACACATTCAGTTCATTAAAGTAAAAAAGAATTTGAAGTTTGAATGAAGTTCGACTGACATGTGCTAAATGAGAAATAATTACAACATTTTTTCATTTGCGGTTGTTTTTTTTTTCCTCATCTTCTATCAACACAATATATTCACTCATTTAACCGCTGTAGACCGAGGAACTGAAACAAACTCAATCAGTGCTAACAACCGCTCACTGGGAATCACTGTGCTGTGGATGATCTTCCTGATTCTGTTGTTTTGCCTCTGTCAGCTCGTGATGCATCTTTTGAGTTTTTGATTGGTCCTTGAATAAAGTTCAGTCTTTTTTACCCTCTGCGGCCTCAGCAGGGAGCAAAGTGCTGCGTGGAGGCATGTCATCCCCTGATTCCCTTTTAAAAAGCCGACCCTGATGCTTTTAAATGCATCATCAAGGCAATGGGCTGTCCAAGTCCGTTACAAGTTAACCAAATAAACACTGACAATGAAATTAATAATGCATATTGTTTGCGAATGCCTCAGCTGGATGATTTGACTGATGTATGCAAAGATGGTAATTTATTGAAAGTAAATTCATGTAATTGTGCAGCAGAACTTGATGAAGCAAAAGAAGGTGTCAGCACGGCTTCCATCATCATCAGAAGAAAGAAATCATTAAAGAGCAAAAACAAATCCAACATCAAAGGACGGTGCAGAACAAACACTTATTTTATGGATGTGTTTCATTTTGACCGAAGTTCAGAACGGCTGTTATGGTAAATATGTCAGTTTAGTTGTCGGTTGTTTGCAGACGTGATAGTTTTGGTTTATTTATTTTCCTCCCAGTCCACAGGGATGTAAACACTCACTCTGTTCGTATCAAAGTAGTCAGTGTAAATTTAATTTGAAGATGAGGGGGAACAAGAGCTAAAATGTAGTTGTCATTGTCGAGACACATTTCCACCATGAGGAGCACAACTGGCATGACGACGGTCCTCGTGCCCAACTTGAAAAAAGCAAAGTTTAACTGTCATTTAAATAACTGCACTGTCAACAAAGTGGTACAATATGAACATGATGCTTTTGGCAGACTGGTTTCAAGGAGCAGAGGTGACTTAGTCACTCTCCGACTTGACTTAAACATATGACGACAGTAGTTCACGTTTACGTGTCTATTGCACATTTTGAAAGCTTCAGTAACGTAATTCCGGCTGAATTTTCTGGATTTTTGCGTCGCCAGTCTTAAATCCCATGATGGCCTCCTTGTGTGCTATGAATGTAGACAAACATACAAGCTCAGGCCTGGGAAACGTTGTTTGAAGTCATTTAGATCGCGAGAGTAAATGGACGATTGAGTCTCATCCCTGTGTCTCTGCCCTGGCTCCTCCCCCCCCAGATGAGCACGAGATTCATACTTAACAGTACCCAATTAAGGAAATCCCTTCATCTCTGAAATGCTACACTGATATTTTTTATTAGCATGTATTGTCTGACTCTCTCTTTAAGGTTCTTCTAGTTTACTTTGCAGCATAGGCAGTTGTTTGCCAATGCTTACGAGTGTCCTCTCTCTCTGCCCTGTAATTGCTCAGTCTACCGTCATGGGACAAATTCCCCAAGGCTGTAAAAAGAGCCTAGTATAGCTACAGGAGTCTAGGTCTCCCTAGGATCACATGATTTACAATATGCTGAAAGGTTATTAGGATATTATTGCTTAATAATGCCAAAATATGTTGCCTATCCCCGCTTTAATGCCCCTTGTGTACAATTTTAAAGTGTCCCCTCGTGGCAATATAAAAAATGCACTGGTTAAAAAAAAAGAGGATGCAATCTGCTACCACTGCTTTAGTGGGAGTAAAAAAAAATACCACTTATGCACTCATAATGTTCATGTGGTTGCAGAGTTTATTCACTCATGAAGAACTGCACAAATCTCTGTATCTGAGTATATAATATCCAAAAAAAAAACCTTTTTGTGTGTACTTTTCTTCTTCATCCGTAATGAAAGACGACAAATGAGCCTTTGAATCAGACGGCGACCAAATCACTCACAGCTTTTTTTCTCGGCCTGTTTCTGAAGGGGCCTGTCACATAGGATGGGACACTTGATGTTGAATATTAATAAAGTACACCATATGTTCCCGGACAAAACATTATTCATACATTATTAAGTGTGATTTGTTGTGTCAGCCATTAATTAATGCTTGTTAAACCATGATAAAAGAATAGGATGTTGGACACGATGAAGAAAAAGTATGAAGTATAATGAGATAAGAGAGAATAACTTATTGTCAGTGAGTGTCTTTTACATGCTTTGTGGCGCTGGTCTGAGAGCTGCGTCTGATTGATATGGGTCCTTTGTTGTAAGCCGTATGAATATTTGAATTCTTTGCATATTAAACATTACAGTACTTAAGAAGCATATGACGGTGCCAGATGATTGCATGTCTGTTTCTATGTCTGCATTAAGGTGGTTTTTCTTTTCCCAATATCCGATCCCCTGATTTTGAACAGTATTGGACTGATAACGTTCGATACTCAGGATCCTATCCGTAGTTTTAAGTTACGTTGTGATCAGACTTCATAACATTTCTGACCACAAGTCTTATCTTTCAGGACTTGTTGAGGTTCCGCCATGGCACCTGAAAGCACCAACATCATGTTTTATTCATTTGTCTTATGGTATGTTTGTAGTATAGAACAGCGGCAACCTTTGTACCTCGATGCCCTTCTTGCTTGTCCAAGACAGACCAGGCCTCCCAACCTGAACCCCTGTCCACGCTACAGCTGCAACTAAAGATTATTGTCATAATCGATTAATATTTTTTACGATGAATCGAGTAATCGTTTGGTCCATAGAATGTCAGCAAATGCTGAAAAATGTTGATCAGTGTTTGTCAAACCTGGAAATGATGATGTTCTCAAGCGTCTTGTTTTGTCCACAAACCAAAATGTTTCAGTTTTTAATGATTTCTTTGTCATATGGAGCAAAGAGACCAGACAATGTTCACATTTAAGAGGTTAAAACAATCAGAAATCTTTTAAGAAAACCGATTAATCGATTATCAAAATAGCTGACCTGATGAGACTTGCTTACGCAGTGATGCTCACAGAAGTTCAAATTGCTAACAAACCATATTCAGATTAGCCAATAGAGGAAGGCACTTTCTAAATTTAATATGCACAAATATAATTAAAACAACCTCAGAGCAGACTAAGCTCTGCACCCCCCATTGTTATCTCTGGTGCCCCCCTGAGGGGTCTTGGACCCCCGGTTGGGAACCATGGGTTTAAAAGGATGTTTGCCATGCATCAATGTAAAAGGTTACTCAACGTGTCTCAGATACTGGATAAGTGGGATTAAATGAGATTCCCATTTGTGCCATACTTGTGTTTTTTGAGCCGATACCAACCTGTACCATCCCTTGATTATAGATGATAATGTGAAAAGAGCGGATATCACTCGGGTCACAAAACAAATTGGTTAAACTGGACTTAAGTGTGATAATATAACTTTGTTGACAGCATAAGCCACTTCCAAGTTAAGTGATGTGGTTTCAAAAATCCAATTCCAGATTTACAGATGTTCCTCAGTCAGATGAAAAATTAGACAGGGGCGAGCAAAATCACCCATCATTTTTCCCTCTCTGTTTTTGGCGTGTTAATTTGATTTCAAACCGCCAAACATGGTGTCACGGTTTTCTGACAGGGCCTTGGGAGAGAGTTTATCTCATCATTAATTAAGTATCATATTTCCCTACATGCTGCCTGTGCTTAATTAGGAGGAGGGGGTCATTTGGGAGGGCTTATTAACTGGAACAAATTTGTTAAAGCAAGGAGACCGAGACAGATAAAAGAGAGGGGGGAATGAGGGGAGAGGAGCGCCTCTGGGTTCAGTCGTCCCTGACAAGGCTTGGCTTTTGTGATTGATAACTGCACCAGTCAGGGCTCGAGTCAAACTGGGAGAGATGAAGGAGTAACTGGGGGAAGAGACGGAGAGGAAGACAGGAAATCTGGGAGGAAGGAGAAGGCGAAGGAGTGGGGGCTGGGAGGAAATGATTGCAGACATATGCTAGCTCTCAAGCAAGATAGAGTTAGACAGAGAGGAGGGAGATGTAGGACGAAGAGGTTTGGACAGTGAGCTATGAAAACAGAGAGAAGGGGATGCAGGAAGATGGTGGAGATTGATTGCAGCTCTGGGCGACATCACACCACATTTATTTACTGTTTTCCACACTTTCAAACATTCACCTGGTGTACAGACATTTTAAGGAAAAAGTTAGCACTATTCTAAAGTGCTTTCTCATTGTCTAAACTTATAATGGAAGCATGTGGACGCGTGCATGGCAGAGGCCAGCCAAAAAACCACAAGCAGTGGCATCAGATTTGTGGGTGACACTGTTTCCCTTTTCCCTAATTCACTGTGAC
Organism: Solea senegalensis; assembly: GCF_019176455.1. Taxonomy (NCBI): domain Eukaryota; kingdom Metazoa; phylum Chordata; class Actinopteri; order Pleuronectiformes; family Soleidae; genus Solea; species Solea senegalensis. The sequence goes on along the minus strand of NC_058039.1, from coordinate 4,609,578 downwards.
AGAATGGGTTTGGCGAGGCTGGTAAAACACCAGATGTTTTGCTTAAATGTGACACCCTGGTTGCCAAATATTCCCAGTGGTGGTGGATGTCTTTGGAGCTGACCTAGCACAGGTTTTGGCAAATGGGGAACGGCAGAGGGGGAAGATGTGACTTTGGGACATGGATACCCTCAGGAACGACAGGACACCAGAACTTTTAAGTCCCGCAGTGCATTTCATTTCATTTTAATGGTGCCTTACTGTAGCATTGATGTTATTGGCATATGAAATGGCTGCGCAAGACTTATTACATAACTGTAGTCACCGTGGAATTTCACCTTTGTACGTTTTTTTGGAGGAAACATGACAGTTCCAATCCACATTTTCATCCCTTTGCCTCTTTTTGGCTCATTAATAGTCAGTTGGTGAGAAGTCAACTTTCCCTAGTGTGGTTATGTTAAGAAAAAAATGCCACAAAACAAGGAAAATGCTTGACAATGAAATCATAAAAGAGCTGTTCGGATGCAAATGCTCATTTTGTTCATGTCCATATCATACGTACATATATGAGTACCATTGAATGTGACCTTACAGTTCAAGTACCACATCATATGTGCGCTGTACAGCCAGATGTGAGAGTTTTTGAGGTAAAGCCGTCGCCTCTTTGCATGGTCTCCAGTTCATTGCACGGAACTGTGCGGGTTCAATGTTCGCGGCACTTGTCGTGTCATATATGCTGGGCGATTCAAGGCCCGCGTTATGAAGAGGAACTTCTCCATTTTGTCCCCGCCGACAATCAGACGTGCCGATAACGAGCATTTCACGTGTTCGAGAAGTGGAGGAAAAAAAAAAACTTTATTAATCGGAGCGACATTATCACTTTGCCGCCGTGCAAACTTCTGAGAGTCATTAAATGTTGAGTGGACTGTCTTTGAAGGCAGGGGCAAACGCTGCCGCACTGATTGACAGGGTTGGCCTTGCCTTAATAGAACATAATTGGGCAATTTTGAAGGGTCTCTGAAAAATGACCAAATAATAACACATGACTTGACTTGAGACTTGTTTTCTCAGATAATTGTTCAAAAAGCATCTGGCACACCATTAGTTCCATTTTCACATTAGAATAATAATCCTTTTGAACTAATAAACTCGCTCAAATGTCTGTGCTTGGGTGGTGGGGACCGTGAAACGGGTAAATACTGTATGCTCCGCGAAGAGAAGTAGGTGCAGGGGAAAAAAAGGGGGTAATTTGGGAACAATAACAAAATGAAGACTTCACTGAAATTCAACATATCACGTGAAGTCATATTTTAAAGTGCGTGCCACTCCAGCGGTGACATTTTCTCTTGCTTACCTTTCACTCGCAAACATCTCTTAAGAAACCTGTGCATGCATTGATGCTGAAATTACCAGCAATAAAACGGCTTGTCGTTGCGATTCCTTTCCTTTTATTGTTTCTGAATATCACAGTGTTATGAAAACCAACACCGAGATATTATGCTGAATTAAAATGCGACATGCAGCCTTAAATAATTAATCAAATATTTGTGCTATAGAGTAATTTTCTTGCGAGTGACAATGTATGTTCATAAAAAAGCAGGTCTTGTTCTCTGCCCTGCTTTCTTACCTTTTAATGTGTACTACAACAGCTTTCCCCAGGGGCCCCATTATTGTTTTGGTCTTGCTTCCAATGAGAAATTACACCAATATCGAGACTCAAATTAAAGGATAATTAAAAAATGTTATTTCAAAGTTATTGCCGTCCATAAAACTTTGATTAGGCAAACATTAGCCACATTAGGGCTTAATGGCCATTGCCCCTGTGATTACCGTCAACAATTTTATGTACTGCACAAAGAATATGAAGAAATGAATAATTAAGAATGCAGGAAAAAAGGGGGTTTAAAATAGCAATCACACAGCTAATGTTGGGTGGTTTTTAAAACAGCATGTGGTGGGTAGAATGAGCCTGTGAGATTCAAACCGTAGTCTTAGATTGCGGTTGCAAGAAGAAATGACACTAAAGTGTTTTCTTTTCACTGATTTCATGATGACAATGTTCTACTGTCATAGAAAATGTAACCTTCAACCTGAACAGTAAATGGTTGTATAGTGAAATTGACTATTTTTTAAATGATCTGGGTTTGTACTCGTATCAGTTGTGTTGCTTATAAGTTTTATTTAAATTCCTATTTATTTCTGTAGCTTGTAAACGATGAGGGAAATTCAGGATAATTAACATCCCAGAATGTAAATGACATAGTTACATGTTTTTTTTCAACCAACAGTAAAAACAACGATAATAATGATATTGAATTTAGAGTCATATAAATGCAAAAAATGAAAATATGCACTAGTGTAATTGACTTGATTTCAGTGTATTCGTCTAATCATCACACATCAAACTTTTGGGACTTATTTTAGCCTTGTTAAGGCTGAAGATACTTAAGATCATTTGTTTTGTTTCAAGGAAACTTAACAAGTGCCATTTTCTTGCTGCACTGGCAGATAATTTCGCTTGAAACAAGTCATTTTTCCCAGAATAGTGGTTATATTTTCTTGTTATTTTAGAGGCATTTTTTGCAAAACAGTTTAAAAAAATACACATTTTGCAGTGGTTTAGTTTGTGTTTTTTGTAGTTTTCAGTACTTGGACCTCACAAAAACAAGGTATTTTGTGGAGGTAGCACTTCAGCAGTCCGGGATACTTTTTTCTACTAGGACAATAATGTATCATGTCATATTATCTGGGTATCATAAGCAATAAAGTACATTTTAGGTCCATTTACGTGATCACTGACATGTTACTGAATACATACAGTACACATATGAACTTTTTTACTTGATGCCGCATGACGGTCAATATTGTACAGTATCTCATGTCACAAAACCTTGTCATTGTAGCACATGAAACACAACTTGTGTTGATACTCAAGCTGCGGTTTGGCTCACACAGATTTACAAGCGAGCTTTGGTAAAATGAAATGAGTCGTTAGAGCCTTAGGTACTGCTAAATTTAATAAACATCTCAGTCAGTTTCACGGAGACCACTTTATGGCAGTCTTGCACCATGTGCTTCCCTTTCCCTCCCTTGATTTCTGTCAAAGGTTCAGCGCAGGAATAGAGGCTGAGGCTTCAGTCATCCTGTGTGCCGCTGTTTATGTTTCTGACGGTGTTTATGAGCTGTGTCAGAGCTGCGTTAAGTTGTGGATTAACATTTATGACTGTGATGATATTGCCAATCCATCTCTGAGCATGTCTCACAACTCCAAATGTTTCTTTTCCTAGATAAACAGGGATGAGCTCTTTTACAGGCCAGGCTAAATAATTGGATTAGTTCATCTTTTCATATGGAAATGATATGAATGCGGTTTCAATTTTCTATTATTATTTTGTCACTGACTCTATAGAGATGAGAAAAACATATACAAACAACTAATTAACTGATTTGAAAACACTCACTGATTTAGGGCTGCAACTAACCATTATCTTCATAATCGATTAATCTGTTGATTATTTTCTCGATTGATCTAGTACTTCTTTGTCCATAAATGTCAGAAAATGTTGAAAAATGTTGTTTGTTTCTCTAACCTGGAAATAATGATGATCTTAAGTGTCTTGTTAAGCCCACAAAACAAAATAATTCAGTTCTAATGATTTCTGTGCAAAGAAACCAGAAAACATTCACATTTAAGAAGCTGAAAAATCAGAAAGAAAAAAACACTCTGACAAACTGCTAAATCGATTATCAAACTAGTCAATGATTCATTTATTAATTGATTCATTGAGTAATTGTTACAGCCCCTATATTGATGTGGAACTATTTCAGAACAACAATTTAATATTGAGTAAACTGCCTGGATTTAATTTATTGAACACAGGGTAAATATCCATCCCAGTTTTCCAGAGGCGTCAAAATCCATCATGATTAATCAGCGATCAGAATTTGCTGATTCAGTTAATATAGTGAAGGTGATAACTTGTACTTGTGCTTTATTGCTATGTTAGTTTTGGTAAATGAAACAAAATCAATATGGCAATTGACAACATAACAGTCAATTTCCCAGTGTCCTTTGCAATATCTGTCATTTTATGATCATGTTAAATGTGCTGCCGTGGAAACAGGTCTTATGGGATAATAGAAACAAATCAAAGCTGCATTATTGTAGTGGAGGGGAATTATCCCCTTTTCTTTGTGCCCATCTTGAAATGTATTATTAATTATGCTTTCACGTTTCTTCCCGTTGCTAATATAGCAACAATGCTCTTCCAAATCACCTGAAAAATGAGTCCAAGGACAACGGGCATCACAGAGTAAAGGCGTGGCTGTCCACTTTGAGAAACGATGCAACTCAACAACCAAGATTAATGGAACTCAGATGGCTTTTAATTAGTGCAGCTGTGCTCATTAATTATCTGCCCACAACACAAATATTTTTATATTTGTGGAAAGTGTTGATTTATTTGATTTAGTTTGCCAGTGGATCTAGATGAATGACTCTTCATTTTAAAATTTGCCTGTGTAAAAAAAAAGATAAAAGGAAAAGAGAGGAGCAGTAGTGTGCTGCAGTTGGCCAATCTGTTCCCAACTTAATGTTAGTGATGATGACGTCGTGTAACGTGACGGCGTGAACACAAAAGAGCCGCAGTCTGAAGAGCTGTCGGCGAACTTCACGCCGGGTCACACTTTGGGTGACTAACGTTATAGATTTGCTGTTGGTTTTAAGAGTAGTATCTGATTCTTGTGTGTCATTTGTGCTACTTTTTTTGTGAGTTTTATTTGACTGCATGTCTTTTTAACATCATGGAAGGAAGTGAACAAGCGGAACGAGAGGAAGTCGCGACAGAGGCGGCACAAAAAAGAGTGATAGAATAAGAGGCTGGACAGGGGAGAATATTGACCTGGCTTTTCGCTTTCACTAGCAGAGGGATATTTGACCAAGGGCGACCTGGTCCTCTTGCCGTCGGACTAGAACTTGTAAATAGTTCGCTATTGAAGTCCTCTCGTCCTCTCGTCCTCTCGTCCATCTCATAATAAATCGAGTGATTTAAACGGTGTGCGTACAATGAGCAAAGGGTTATAAAAGCTGGGTTAGTTTTTGTCTCTGATATCTTGAATAATAAAACAATGGAATCATATGAGTATAAAATCTGAAGACATTAGGAGTCCTGCTTCAGTATCGTAACAAATGCACACGTTACCAGGGCTGCAGTGATGAATCGATTCTTATTCCATTACTAAATAAATTGTCAAATATTTTCCATATAACAAAGAAGAAGAAACTGAATCATTTTGGTTTGTGGACAAAACAAGATGTTTGAGAACATCATCATTTTGAAGTTTGGGAAACACGGATTGACATTTTATGGATCAAACAAGTAATCGATTAATTGAGACAATAATTAACAGATAAATCGATCGCTAGTTGCAGTCCTACGTGTTACCGCGACACACAGTATGTTCCAGTTGTGACAAATAATACTAATGGCGTGTTTCCACCGCCATGGTTAAGTTGCACTTCCACTAGCATAGTACCTAATACTGTAACTGTACTGTTCTTATAGTACATAGTAGTATAAGAATCAAGCCGAACAATGCACTGTAGATCAGTTAAAAAGAGGAGTCGGCTTTATTTAGCGACAGCACTGCTGATCGTAGTGGAAAACCAACCTTAAATGTACCAACTGTGGGAGGAGCCTGAGAGCAAATCCTGAGTGGTTAACCGGTATAGAAATGTTAACAGCCCATAATAAACAGGGAAGCTGATAGTGATGGAATGTTGTTCTTACTGTATGTCACAGCACAGCGTGTGAAGCATGACTCTGTTTAGTTTCGTGACAGATGATGACGTCACAGCAAAAGCATGTTTTCTCATATGTTGTAATGCAAACCTTGAGGCAGTTACTCATGATGAATAAATGTCCCCATTTCCATTTTCTCCCTCTCTCTTCCTCACCCCCTCACTGCTTCCCTCACCCTCCAGTTTCCATTTCCTCCTCATGTCCTCGGTAAATTCTCTCTAAACCTTCATCTGAACATGAATGAGGGAAAAAAAAACAGCAACGGCGAGAGCAGAAATTAAAATTTCATTATTTACTGCGCTCGAGTTTGGGAACGCAATTAGTATCTGCTCTGTGTGGCCCAGGGATATTTACTGCTTTGGCCTCTCCTCTCTTTATTGTGCGGTTTCTTTCATCCCGTCGAGCAGATTGTGTTGCTATCACTTGCTCATTACGTGGAGCAGTACGAGACTCTGTGCACAATTACACTATTTCTGAGGGTTCAACATGTGAACTTGAGGATGGACACAGAAATTACGCCCTGTCTAATAATTGTATTTCATGGCATTAGATTGTAATAATTTCCACCCCTAGATAGTAATTTATTAAACCACTATGGACATCCTCCTTAAAAGTTTTGGATGAAAAATCTAATTTGCCTGCAAAGTTTCTTTCTTGTTTGTGACCTGTACTTGAAACACGAGTAGATTTGTTTCATTAGATGGAAATTGAATCAAACTCTAAACTTTTGACTTCCAGATAAAAAAGAAAAGCTAATAACTTGAAGTGTTTACATCTTTCTAGAATAATTGAATTAATGATTCACAAATAACAAAGGTGTTGCTGTAACCAAACATAGGTTTCAGCATCATTTCAGAGAATAAATGTCATTTAGTATTCATCTATCATGCATTTATCTTTTTATTTCCATGCAACGTATTTGTGTTATCAACGTTTCCAACCTGTTTTAATGATAAAACATCAGCAGCGAACGGCACAACATGAACCCCGATTCGCTTGCAACATTTGCCAAAGCCACCGCTTTTCTCGTATGTGCAATTAAGGACAAACCTGCGAGCATTAATTTGCTTGGTGTGCAATTCTGACAAGCAGCGGTGCCAGCTAAAACAAAACACCAGCAGCAACAACAATAACCGTGCGTTTTCATATTAATTCTGGTTAACAAAGCCTTCTTGGAACAGGGCCTCTGCTGTTTTGCTCCTCACTTATTTTTCCCCCTCCATTCTCCGTGTTGGAGACATAATTGTGCATACAGGAACGCATGGACCTGTCATATGCAGAAGATGAGACAGAGATCTGATCTCATAAAATCAGATTAAAACTCATTCTAAAACGCTGCGTATTGATTGCCGAGGAGACAAGTAGGAGTGTTTGCTCCCCAATAAAAAGGAGAAGTGAATCAGGAAATGTGCGCGTGCTGGGGGTCATTAAAATTGCAAAGCACTCTATGTACTGTATTCCACAAACAATTGGATGGTTAACTCGAGGGCACAGAGGGGGAAAACAAGGAGAGCGCATCTTCGCCGTGGCTTCTTGTCTCCCTCCCACCTCCCCAAAATCCCCCATTCTCTCCACTCCACTCACCCTTCATAGTATTTTATTTCTGTTTGTTGATGGCGCCATTTTCAATAAGTGCGTGAGACAATAGGCAGGAAAAGTATCAGTAAAAATAACCCTCCTGTCAAGGGTTCAGGGTTGGTTGCTTCTCAGATGCTGTATCGCAAGTAGGTATATGGAGTGATTTGATTATACCATGCGGGCGGTGCCATTGTTACCCAGTTTGACTAATAAGTACTTTTCAAACCTGCTCCTCTCCTTCCCATTCAGCAGGAGTGCTACGGTTTCTCTTGGAGTTAACCTTCACACACTATCATTACTGTCACTCTCGGCTGAAACTTCACAGAGCAGTTCACTTAGTGCAGCGCGTGCGCCTGCCTGCTTGTGAGACGAAACTCACTGTTTGTCTTTAATTCCTCTCAATTACAGGTTCCACTGATGTTGAAGCTGCCTGTTTCTGTGAAGGTTTCCAACATTTGTTTCATGAAAGTGAAAACAGCCTTTTGCGATATTTGAAGTCAGTCTACTTTTCACTTTAAAGCTGTACCAATAAGTCCAGCGAAAGGAACCCATGGTGTGCATGCACGCTTTGTTCTCACCCACAGAACTTTATCCGACTTTGATGATCCCAAAATTACCAAAGATACTCGGCTGAAGTTTGAGTAAACATGGGGAATACGTTGTTGTCAGAAGTGCAGAAGAAATATGAAAGCAGCCCCTAAATTTAATGTAAATGTGAAATTAAGAGTAACTGTGAGTTTAAGAAGTTTTTCTCTTTTCACCATAGTAAAGGTATAGGCATACACTTGTGTTAAAGGTCCAGTTTGTAATATTTAGGAGAGTTTATGGGCATAAATTAAATATATTACCCATAAGCAGTCAGTGCATTTACATGCATGTTTTAAGTCAGATTTTAGTCAGACTAAGACAATAATTTGGTTTTCTTAATGTCATGTCAACAACTTAGTCAGACTAAAATCGACCTAGTCTTAGTCAGACTAATGCATTTCATTGTCCGATTACTGAAGTAGGTCTTTGGCGTTCTGCACATGCACCAACATTTCCTACTCAGTCTTTGACCCGGAAGTAGATGGAGACAACAGTGTTGGCATAACAGCAACCACAAGAGCCACGCTCCATCTAATTGATACAAAACATACCGAAACCACAGCACGATCCATCTCACCGTTCACCGATTCAATACGCACTAGCTTAACGAGAGATACAGCGCCACCTACGGAGGCGGAGTCAAAATAACAACAATAACAAGATCAAATCCTAATTGAAACCATGCTGATTTATAGCCTTCAATTAAGAGTCAGAGGTAGAGAGTTGGCTCACGCTATGACAGAAATATGTGCACCACACCATGTAAGTCCATAGATATTTGTGTGTTTGTGTCAAGAACATCATGAGGAAACCCTTTCAAACCCTGCACACTTGAACTCATTGAGTCAGTGTTTAGATTTGGGTGGTCAAAGGTCAGGCCATGGTGGCCTCACAAAACATATTTGCCCTCTTGACCTCATGTAATGTGAGTATTTAGATGCATTTAACTGCTGATAATTGTGGTCGTAGTGTATAGATAGAGGATGTAATGTGTGTTGCACACCTTTGAGGCCACAGGAGAGTAGGGACTGATGCCATATGTCGTAGGCACACCCCTTAAAGCACATTTCCTCAAAGTTGGCACAACAGTATATGGTATAAATAAGTGACTGAATTGGACCAGTTCTATATCTGTGTTCAATTCCCTTAACATCTGCAGAAGCAAAATGGCAAAATAGTTGCTTGTCGAATTCACAGAAAGCAGCTTCCCCTCTTCTCTTTCTTGACGTTGGTTTGAGAACACCAGGTGTTCTCGTACAGGAGTACATTTTATTTCTCACGTGTGCCCCTCAGGTATGTTTGCGCCTATAATTCCCAATGCTCTGTATTCTGCAAGAAGAGAACAAATGCAATAAATGCAAGTGTCCCAGGACTATCTGTTCATCTAGAGTTAGTGGATGAAGAAGTTGTTTTTATTGAGCAGTTTTTCAAGTGGCCCTTGAGTTATTCAGCCGTGCAATTCATGGCATCCACCGAATTGACTGTGTGCAAGGAGCGTCACTTCCTACTCACAAATGAACATAAGCCAGCTCCTTAACCTCCAATCAGTTGTACTTTGTCAACATGCGCTTTGTTAAGGTTACTTCAGATATGGATGGAAAATGTCTGCATTGTCTTTTAGTAGTTAGCCCAGAGGAATTTAGCATGACCTAAAATGAAAAAGGTTTACATTTCTCCACTGAATTCTGTTTGCTTTCCTAAATCCTCTGCAGACACCAGTGCAATAACGTAGTCAATTACGTAACACATGCGTATAATCTCAACTCTGACAAAATAAACCTAAACATTTTGTTGTTTTATGTTAAAACTAGAGAGTGTGCGCTACATAAAAATGATTGCCTTGGAAAGCGTGTGTAGTTGTTGCTGTGTCTTGAATCCACACACACTACTTTGTGCAGTTTGGCACTGTGTTCATGCTGAGACCGACTGTTAAAAATGCAACACTTTCTTTTGCTTAGGTGAGTTCCCCTCTCTTGTGATTTATTCATGTTTTTCTTCTGCTTGGGCCAAAAAGTTAAGGAACTGTTTAACTTTTTGGCCCATGGTGTGGAGTTTCAGACTGCTGAGGTGTATTAAGCTCTTGAATTATTTTTATATTTTTATTCTATTTTTGAAGAGTTTGTCTGTGCTATAACAATTGTCAGATGCAGGCAGTGGTGGCATTTGTGTGCTTCTAAGTGAATTCAGTAATTATTAAAGAAAACTATTAAAGAGAAGATCTGTTTTGCTCCGTTTTACATATCAAAGTCCGCTTTTGCACATCGGAAAATGTTTTAACTTCTTTTGGTGGCTGCACAAAACCCGACTAATTGCCTCATATGATCACTGGAGTCAGTGTTTTGGGAAGTCTGCAGTGAAAGTGAGCTGCTACGTGAGAGTGACAGCTCTGAGTTACAGTCGCTGCTCCCAGTGTGACACATTTTTGTAGGTGATACCGGCAGCTTGTGACAAGTAAGAAGACGGAAAGTTGTTTGGTGAACATTTTCCCCCTTGTCACAATCCAGAGCCAAAGCTGTGCAGAGTGATTCAGGCAAATCCTTGACATTGGACTATATAAATAAAAATGAATTTGATGATTTAAACATAAAGGCCGGGTGTCGATGGAAAGTTTACAAGGTTCAAATCTCTGGTCATGTTCTAGCAAAGATGCTGCCAGTGTAGACATTTTTTGTAATTGGATAAGGCATCTCTCGACTAATATATCTCCTCAAGAATTGTTAAGGTACTACTTGACAAGTGTGTGATTCTCTGAACCTAAACATACAGTAAAGTACATTTAAAGTGAAAGTTTTTTCTTGTCCAATACCGATCCCGATATCACAACCTTGAGTATCTATCGATACTAATATTCTATATGTCAAAAACACACGTGTGCTAACTTACCACCTATCCATTACCAGCCATTTCAAAAACATAATGCTCCAACTGTATAACACAATACAGAAGGAATAACCTGCCCACATTTTTGAAGGCTTTGGAATAAAAAAAAATCCAACATGCAATCCATTGTTTTTGATCAGTATTGGCCCAATTATCATATCGGCTTTTATTATCTCATATCTCTATTTATTAATGGTATTTAAACCTGATTACCATGTCATGCACACTGTCAGTAAAGTGTGATGTAGAGAGGGAAGCTGATTTCTTTATGTGGGGACCCACTTTTAAAGATGACAAATGACTGCAACATTCAGTATAAATCATAATAATGTGTGCATGATGTGTTTCTCACTATTTTTACTGCTATTACTTTGTATAGGTAACATTTATGTTTGATAGATGACTCCCAACTTTATTTAATGCTTGTGTTCTGTAAAACGTGAAAACATGTCACAAAGCTGCAAATTTGCCATTTGTTATTAATTCATCTGCCAATAGTACAAATTACTTTTTACATGTTTTAATTTTTTTGAATACCTGTTTTATATATTAAAAATGGAGATTGGAGAGACAGCTGGTTATTGTTTTTCTTCTATTATTTGTGCATTCTTTGTTATTATTCAATAGTTGTACTTGATCAGATGAAGAAAAAAAGAAGAAAAAGGCTAAATATATCGGCAAAAAAGAAAAACCTGCCACAATTATCGGATATCTGTCGACCTCTCGCTCCTGACCCGTTTCCTAGAAATGAGTGATTCAAAGTGTATGTTGCAGATATGTAGAATCATTGTGATGAACGCTTGTTATTGTCCTTGTTATCATGTCTGTTTTTCCGTCTCTTCACTCACAGTGCCTTTGTCTCCTCCTCTTTCCCTGTATCAGTCATTTCCCCCTCTCCACCTCTTTCTTTTCACTGGGTCTTATTCCCCCTCTTTTACCACAATATGTGTCATTATCCATCCAGTGTGACTTCACCCATTCTGCCCTCTGGTGACACAGGCTGCCCTTGTTAAGTGGCTCCAGTCCCTCTCCTCGTTTACAGGTGAAATCTATTCTCACACACAGGCCTCGAGGGCCTAACTGGACTGTAACAGAATTTCTCCAGCCCCGCTGGGCCACAACCACAATGCTGAGAATAAATGGCTGAGGTGCCAGGGCTGGACAGAAAAATCAATGCCTGTTTATACAGACATGACAGTCCCGGCGCCCAAGCAGTTCTCCTGCTTGCTCCTCTAGACGCCGTGTTATACTGAATCGCCCCCCCCCCCACACACTCTCTCTTCTGTGTCGTGCTCCCTTCTCTGCTGATAAAACGTGTGCACTGTTGAAAGGATGGAACAGTAGGTGACGTGTTGAGGCCATTTCATCTTCAATTTTTTTTTTTTCTTTTTCTCACCATTTGCCGAAGTGTTGCATTAGGGTCATGTAAACGCTGGAGAGTGACCAACTGTCAGGCCAATTGTTTTGTCTGCGCTGAGCAGATGAAACGCAGAGAGCCAAGGTCGTGTGTTAGAGTAGGATACAGGTTCTGACCCGGGTTTGAAGTGTTCAGCCGGTGTGTGCCATCAGGGTCATTCTGTTGAAACATTCCCATTAAAACAATCAGTGAGTTGTTTTTATTTTCTGAAGACGCAGCAAACTAAACTAAATTAACTGCATGTCTATTCACCTTTATGATTTACTGAACTGGTTAGCAATTTTACCTCAGGGAGTCTAGGTAAAAAAACTTCCTATCCTGAAACCAAATAATGTCTAAGCAGGTTTTTCATTTAATTTGAGAACTAATACTGTAGAGCAGGTGTATCTAAGTAGTGGCTCGCGGGCCAGATACAGGCCTTTTAATTTCCCTACAGCCCTCAAACTTTCTGTAAAGGAAGCCGACTTAAGACTCAGTTGCTCTTGCTCTTTTGTCATAAACATGGTGCATGCAACATGGTGCTGGGCTGTGATTGGCTGCAACAGGGGTCACTCATGCTCTTCATGGGCAGGACAGGTTAGATTCACTCACGTTACTGGAACTGACAAAGTGTAGCGTGGCGTCGTTCGCCAAAGCTAAAGCGACGCAAAGTTGACTTTATTTACTTTAGTACAAGCACCAAACCGGTGTGTTTCATGTGTAATCATGACTGCGTTTCTGTGCTAAAAGAGCGCAAAAGTCAAATCATGGCTCAGTTTCTGCCACATCCAGGCAAAGGCGTAGGTTTGGTTACAAGACTGGCGAGGACGCTTTAGGTTTGGCCCTAAAAGGTCAGCGCTGTTCTGTGTCAGAACACTGACTCACAGCGATGTTTCTGCTCGGCTGTGATGCGTTCACTGACGCTCGTGAAATCCGCTCGCTCACCGTCGCTCTCCTCACACAGCACGTACACATTCTCCTGTCTCTAGTATTGGTAGGGACAATTTGGCTTTCTCCATATATTAGTGGGGACATGTCTCCACTGTCCATACACAAACCATACGGCCCTTGCATTTGATTATAATGTCAAATTAAAGTGAAGAATATGGTATATGTTTGGCTAATTTTATTCATTGTAGCAATATATTTGCTATAGTTGATATATAAACCTTTTATTTTGAGCCAAATGATTTTATTTATTTATTTATTTATCTATTTTGACAAATTAATGGCCCACAAGACACCAGCTATTTTCCTCTTTGGCCCACCTTGCAGGGCTTTCAGTTTTAGAAAGGCATAGAAATTGTGACATTGACCCTCAAAGTTAGGTGGTTTTCAGATGCTGTATCAAGGCCAATACTGTAAAGAAATATATATATATATATATATATATATATAAAGCAAACCATTGAAAATGTTTCCATATAACTCAAAGATTGTCTACTTTTTATACACCAAGGTATTTATGGTATTTGCAGATCAATAATGAAAACACTTTGTTGCTGTTTATTCTTTCTTTCATTGCAAACAGCTCTAAATACACACGTTTAATTCCTCAGTAATACTTGATTTTGCATCAGTTCATCCCTTCAGTGTTCTTTGTCTTCTTCTTTTCCATTGATTTTTTTTTTGTTGTCGTTGCTGTTGTGTGGATGTCTCTGATTCTACTGTATCTTTGTTCACCCGTTTGTGTGTCTGTGGCGTGTGTGTGTGTGTGTGTGTTGCATGTGCTCTCCGTGCAGGCGATTGTGTGTCTCTGGAGGGGAGGCAGCGCCGTACTTGTAACTCATTCTGATTTATGCCCCCTGTCTAAATAAAAACATAAATCACAGCACCTGCCACAGAAGTCACTCTCACAGTGGTGTGGTGGGTCCGGCTCTGTTCTCGGTTGCACTGTTGCACCCCGGTGACAGAAACACAATTGATTCCCTCATTGCATCAATTTGTCGCCTAATCTGGTGATATGTTGATAAATTTTACTGCTTTGTCAATTAATTTTCCTGAGAAATGGGCTCGGCGGTGGTGGACACATCAATACTGAGGCAGTGGAAATATCGGTGACAAAATTAAGTGATAAAATTAATTGCCCCCTATCCCATCTTGTGAAAACATAACTAATGAGAGAGGCAATTATAGTTGCATGTGGTCTCCTTTGGGAAGGATGGAGGGGGTGTTTGAAAAAAAAAAAAAAGACTTATATGGTAATTAGACAAGTGGAAGACGAAGGATCTTGGGAAAATGGTCATCTGAAACAGAGGGTGACTTCAGGAAATATAGCACAGCGGCAGATAGATGTTTGTTTCAGCTCTCAGTCACTGTGGTTCAGGACAAACAGTGTAAGAAACCTTTCAAGCGAGACCATAAGTCAAATCAAATGATGATAGTTAATTTCTCCCAGACTGTGACAAATGTGTGTGTGGCATGTCAGCTGCACATTGCTTGCTACACACACGCACACACACACACACACGGTGAAATACAAATGAATATTTATGTCATTGTTTGCTCACCTGGCAATTTTCACTTTGCTTTGTGGGGTTGTTTTTGTCGATTTAGTCGTCGTCGGGTTGTGCTGTGAAAGAAGACAGAATGGTGGATGTGATTTTAAATGGACTGTTGGTGTGCTACTAAAGTTTTATTTCCTGTTGTGTCTCTTGTAAAAGCTGAGGGATTCACATCGGAACCTGGTTGCTGTTTTCATTTTATCAGTGGTGCTTGTTACCAGCAGCCGAACAAGTCCTTAAGTTTGTGTGAGGAGAGACCAACGCTTTTGTTTACATTCAAAAATGCATCTCACCTTCAATTCAAATCTGTGTCTCATTCTCACAGGTTAAAAAAATATCAAGTATTTCTGTAAGCAGCATTTATATTTATTTTCAAGTTTAGGAAGGAAATTGCAACGTTGTGTAAATGATAAATGTGTCGAACCGATTATACAACTCCTTGTATCCCATATTAACAACAGACCCTTCAATTTGTAACCCGACCCTAAAACATCATAATCTGTACTCGCAGCAATTTGTGAGGTTACAAAGAAAGGTATTACAGTACTTAAGGGAGGCATTAAGAGAAAGTGTGTTAAAATGCAGAGTTCATTTTAAAAGGCTCTTGGGTCCACAAACTACCCGGAAAGCCTCTCAAAAGCAGAAATATCATTAATACGTTCATTGGGAATAGGTTTTTCCAATACCCAGGACGGGCAACATGGACGCCGCATTAACATTTTGTAATCACCATCTCGCGTCCGACGTAATGAGATCTTTCCATCAAACAAATAGTCTGCGTGAAGGCGCCGTTTCTCTGAGGTCCTCTTCTGAAGGGTGAGAGGTGGTGGTCACCTGCAGCTGTGCATCGACACGTGGCGACGTTTTTACTCTGTCCGTGTTCTCGTAACCGGGGAAACAAGTTTGTTTGTTGAACAGAAATTGAAACATGGGTGAGGTTTGCATTTTGTATTCGGTTCATTTAGGGGTTAGGGTTAATATATATGATATATGAAAATAAGACCAGATAGACTATCAAACACACTTTGAGATACAGTATAACTCACTTTAAAGGTGTGAAATGTGTCTGTATATGGTTTAAGTTTGTGAGAAATTTGGAAATGCACTCACGCATGTGCCGCTTTATCCTCCACATGAGGGACGCTGGTGCCAATCCCAGCTGACTGACTCAATGCTTTAATTCTATGGAATTAGATTTGTGTGTTGCGTTATATTATATAGCAACACTTTTTTTAAGAAAATAAGCAAATACAATATTAATTGAATCATTCAAAAATATTGTATTTTATGTTTGAAAATACACTTGCTCTTGGATTTGTTCTTTCAGCTCAATGGACCAGAACGTCGTCAAAGGCTTGGAGTCGCTGTCCGTCTGGAACTTATGATTGTAAATATCTAACGTTTGTCAGATTATAAACATTAGATACTTGCAATTATTTTGTCCGATGTGGGGGAAAAGACGGGGAAAAGCCTGTGTCTACTTTCCGTCCATTGAGCTGTCGCTCCAAAGCTCTGTAGCCAATCAGCAGGCAGCTTCCTAAGGAAGCTTAGAAAGTGTTGTTTGAAAACAGTGACACAAATCTAATTCCACCATTTAGTCGGTGTCTGTAGACGATGAGCCTTGGATTTGAACACCAGCTTCATACAACACCTGTCTGTAATTCGCAGTAAAACCACAGTATTGACGCACATTCAGAAGGCCTTGAGAGGAGAGAGGAGAAACAGCACAGTCTCACAAAGCCAAATCATCATTTTTGGCAACTTTTTTGGTTTGGAAAATTTCGACTGAGAATGATTATTTTGTCTTGCACCGAACAGAAACGTTTGACAACTGATGACGCGGCTTGCAGCAAAGTATTTTCACTGAATTATGCTTGTTATTGAACAGAGAGCAAAGGCCACGAAACAGCATCTGGTTTACATTCAGTTGTTTTTTAACATTATCATTATCATTATTATTATTGTTATTATTATTATTATTATTATATATATTATATATAATTGTTTTGCAGTAAAGTTTTCAGAGAAAGCTGCTTTGTCTAATCCTACAGCCTGACATGAAGCAGCAACGACTGAGTAACGACTATTATCAGTTTATCTGCAGTTTCATGAGTGGGATCTATGGAAAGAAAAAGGAGAGATATGTGTGTCTCAAAAAGCGAGACAGAATCACGGCAAGTCAGCTCCTTTTTAAAGGATTAAACTGAAGCTGTCATTAAGACTAGGTGTCTGTTTTAAATATGAATCACCCCCCCCTTCTAGTTCAAGTTGTTAACTAAATAATTCAGTAACAAGGATGCATTATCGACTTGACGTAAATGTGATGTGAGTGGAAATCAGGATGTGTGACTGAGATGATAATTGATATGATAATGGAGTTCAGGAAGAGACGGAACAATAGCAACAAATAGTAATGAAAAGCTAAATAAAAGATGGGAGTAAAACTGTTAGTGCAGCCGACTGACAGCGCCGGAGAAGCTCGACTGTGGCAGCGGTGGGGGTAGAGCACCAGACACCAGCTGCCCGAGATGCTTGGAGGAGTACTCGTGCAGTTATTCACGAGTCGTACGATGATGAGCAAATGAGAGAAAGTGTCGAAATATCCTCCCTCGTCGAAGGACATCCACTCAGAGAGGGAATGAAATGGCCACCCTTTTAACCTCGGCATCTCTTAACATCAGCAACTTTCTGATTTGCATGTAATTAGGTTCACAATGAAGGCCAATATCATTAATGAGATCAAAAACTTCAGCTATCAGACACAGATGATGTGGCCCTCAACTCTGCCACAGACATCAGCTTCTCTTTCACTCCACTTTTTTTCTTTCTCCCTGCTGCTCAGCATGGGATGAAAAACACAGTGTGTGTGTATGTGTGTGTGTGTGTGTGTGTGGAATAGAGGAGGGGGCTGCATAAAAACTGCTCAAGTGCAGAAAGCTGCCCCATCTGGAAGACATCGGACCTAAATGAAGTTGTACAAAACCATTCCATTGATAATAAAGCTAATTTTTATGGCTCTGACAAGTATGTAATTATGTGCAGTGGTGCTTTTCAGATTTTATCACAGTCAATAAACTACAGCGCTAATTTCATTCCTGTTTTGACATATTTACATGGAAATATTCGATTTGGGGGGAATTAGAGGCCTTGAAAGCCCCTGATAGATGGCTTTTAATGATCTGTGACCCCCGGCCTGTGGGCTCATCTGTTTGTCGGCCCGTCGATCTCACAGGGAGATGTGCTCGGTGTTCTAAACTCTTTAGACCGACTGCCATCCAGACAGTGCTGGCCAATAAGCCTCGGAACACTGGCCTCTTTCTTTGTCGGCTGATTTGTTAAGCCGCCGATCTCGAAAGATTAAGAGGAAATAGATGTTTAAGTGCTGCTTCTTATCTGTTATTTATGCATCACAGATATCATCGCGGCGCATTTTTACTGACCAGCCTCACACTTCAGGAATGCTGTCATTTTATGGTGTGTGCTTTTGTTTTCCCAAACGTAGAAATTATACAATATTCAACCTCGGTATCGGGCTGATTGTGGACAACAATTTAATCAGCAAACAAGTGCTTCACTGAATACATTCAACATGCTGTAAAGAGAGGCTACACCATAAACAGCCTCACCATAAAAAATAATAATGTTATATACATGAGCAGTCTCGTAAGAGGAGTGGAAGGAGGAGGAGAGAGTCAAAGGGCTGAAAGTCTGCTGCCTACTAGTGGTCGGAGGCTTAAATACAACACAACACCACTGTCAGAAAACCACTGGCAAGCATGGATCCATATGTGCGGACCCCAAATAATCCATAGGGCTGCACGATATTGGATTTTTGCGATGCATATTGTGATATTAAAAAATACAAGAATGAGTCTGTGTGTGTGTGTGTGTGTTTTCCCGCAGTAAATACAGTTAGATGGATCTCACTCATGCGGCAGAATTGTGCTTTTCCTTCTCAGAAAGTATTCAGGTTGATTTAGATTTGTCGGTAACTTCCAGTCCTGGCATCTTCACTACAGCTGACTTCGCTGAGATGTTTCCTGAAATGATGCCGTGTTTACGGGGAACTTTTTTGAAAAAACAGTGAAGAAAAAGATGGTTTTATTTCCGTGGAGGGGCTGACTGCTCACAGAATGAGTGAGAGAGAGAGAGAGTGCAGAGCAAAGAGCCGCTTCAGAGACGTGTTTCTGAAGCAAAGCAAAAGTGAACATTGCACGTCCTGCGATGTGACTATTGCACATGCGCATTATGTTTTTAAGCTTATAACTGTAGGTGTTAAATGCATGTGCAGCAATGTCTTATCAACAGCTGATTTATTTGAAAACGGTAAATGACGACAGTATAACAGACTGATAATCGGCACACACACATGCACCGTATTGGACAAAAGCTGTGGTATCGAGTCATCCCAGCCCAAACTTAACCCACACACACACACACACACAAACACACACACCGAGAGAAAGAGGTCATGGTCCAGTTGACCCATCTTCAGCCTAGTGGTGCAGATAAAGTACAGCTGGCCTCGCTGGCCAAACAGTTGAGAGAACACCACAGGGGTCACCGCTGATGACAAGGTCCACTTATGGGAGGTGGGAATTGGTGTCAAAAGTGGGAACTGCTGCACCGTCCTCTCACAGCTGAGCACGTAGAGCGTCTCGCAGGAGGGGAGCCAGTGTCATAAAAAGTCCATCAAAAGCACCAGTAATTACCCAGGAAATTGACAGTGAAATTGAAAAAGTTTGTGGTCACTAAGATAGCCCCCGCCTCCCCACCTCACCCAGGATTCCTGTTGTGTGACAGCAGCACATTTTGCTGCGGTGATGAAAGTGCTGTCCCTGACACTGTTTGCTAGAATAACTTTCATTGTCACACTTTATTCCTGTAAGTTCATCAGTCATTCAAATTGATGTCCTGGTGCGAATCCAGCTGCTGCTGGAATCCAACTGTGACTTGTTGGATGTTAATTGCCAATTCACACGAGCGACAACACTGTGATCTTTTAAGAGTTGGAATAAATTATAGCTTTTATGCGTGATGGGGAAAAGAAGTGCTCCGGTCGAGAGTAGACGACAGATTTGGCTTCTTTTCACACGCTGAATACTTCTGTGAATTGTCTTAGTATAGTTTTATTAACATTTTTAAACTGAAACGCCGATGGATCATGGATGACGTTACAGTCCTGTAGGTTTATGTTGAGCTTCTTTTTGAAGAAAAATGTTATTTTAATCCATTTTTGGCCTGCCAGATAGATTTAAATACTACATTACCCATAAGCCTTAGCCAGAAAAAGAAAAAGAAGCCATTCAGAGAGGCACATGAATAAAAACTGTATCAGATTAAAAATGCTGCATGGTTACAGATAAACATATGATAAGAAATGTCTCTTTTAATAGTTATTAGTTCCAAGTCTTTATACCACTATCAGTCGTAAATCCTCAATCATGTTAATGTTACAAATATGCAGTTGAACCACAGTCACTCAAAAATATCTTCTACTGCCCTAATCAGAGTTTTTGTCATTGCTAACAAATTGGTCTAAAATGCAGTTAATTTGATAATATGGAGATTAAGTAAGAGAGGCAAGGAGTTAACCCTTTAACACCTAGCGTATCGCTGACGACACGTTTGCACAAGCGCTCTGTAGTTACTCCACCTGACATTTTGTGCTATCGTAAATTTCTTTTTCCAATTTCTGACGTGCAAGAAGTTGCACATCAAAAATGACGTGTGGTTATCGCAGTAGTTTCACTGGCGCAGTTATAGGAAGCAGGCGAATCGGCGTCTTTGTCGGCAGAGAGGAGAGAGTGCGAAGAACAACTGTACGTACTTTCCATTCTTTGGCCTTGAGACAAAAAAAGGACGTTTTATACTGTTCAAATTTCAAATTTAACACGCAAAATCTGTTGTTTGTGTACAACTGCAGTGTTTAAATTGTTAATACACTATTTTAACATGTAGTAAATTGTAAATAACTGCCAGATATTGGAAGTTATTCTGGAAAAATGGGCAAAAGCACTTAGATACAGGACAATCTCTGGTCCTTATGGTTAAAATAAGCACACAAAATACATTGATTTACTGGTTTATTTTAATATCACCCCAGCTTTTAACATGTAAATGAATACACATGAAACAAATGTGAGCAGGTTGTCCTCCTTTACTTGTCGTACCCTTTAATTATTGTCAAATTTGCAAACGTGCAATGCAGTTGTATCTAAGTCGGCGAGGAATCCGCGGCGTTCATAATAAGGTGAATTTTCTGTCAGGATCACGCTGCCTGTGCCTGGAGCATTTCACTCAAAACCTATAAAGACAAGGAAGACAAATAAGTACATTATAATGCAGCTTGTCAATACTAATACAACTGTGACATGTTCAAGAACAGCCATCCGCGAGGAGGCCGCGACGTGCCTCTGATTTTAATGCCAATCTCCATAATCAAGATGAAACCACACTCTGCCAAAACTGGCACAGTACAGGCGCTCGCCGATGAGTGATTGATTGAATATGAAATAATGAGGGTTTCCTGGTGCTCCACTGGCCATCAAAAATTCTGAATACAAATCAAATGGAAATTTTATGCAATGAGATGTATTAATGGGATTCCGGCAGCGTTTTAAGGTCTTAATGTACACCAATAAGCAACATAGGTCGTCTCAGGGAGATGAACAGTTGTTGCTGTTGATAGGCCATTTTAGTGCATTACTGTCAAAATAATGCATGTCTGTCTGAATTTATTCCGAGGCTGTGGTAGTCGTGAGCTTAACTTTGGACAATTACAACATGGCCAATCTCTGTGTGCATGGATTTCCCCCCTTTTAAGTAAGAAAATAAAGGTTATTCAGGGCGCCATTAACACCACCAAATGTGTGTCTTTTTTCCAATATTGATTAGATCCAGAATCTTTTAATCCTCATGCACTAATCTATATGTGTTATTCAATATTCCCAGTCAGGGGAAATACTTTTTTTTTTTTTTTTCTAACGTGAAGGACAGCTGATGCTTGGAGGTTGTAGATGTCTTCTTGGGCCACTTGGTTTATCCCTCTGATGTTAAGTGATATTTACAGATTGTGGCTGGTAAAATTGCATATTAGAAGCCCAATTAACATTTTTGTAGCCCAGGGCATTGTGGAGTGGATCTCCGGCTACTGTCAGGGTTCCCCATGTTGTAGCCGTGTAGTGTGGTTCCTGCGTACGGCACGGGGGTAAAAAAAAAAAAAAATGGATGAAAAGGACAAGACACCCCTCATCATGTGATTAGTGTCTTAATTAATATGTCTGCATTCATTTAAATCTCATTTAAATGCCTATCCAAGCAATTAAGTTGACTTAAGTGGACTAATATTGTTGTGTTTTGAAAGTGGAGTGTCATCTGTTCACCAGCTTCTGTCATTGAGGGGCGTGGCTGATGCACAGTATCATGGAGAGGATGGAGATCCAACACTTCCTGAGAATAAATCATATGTGCATGTATACAGGCAAAAGCACAAATAACTAGTAGTCTTTGGGTTTTTTTTAATGCAGAAACTGACAATTGTGCCTTAAAAGCAAAAATAATTTGTTTTAATTTTTAATTCTTTTTAATTAAACGAGGTGATTTAACTCCACCGTGTGTACTGTAGTTCAAAAGCCCAAACCACACAATAGAAGATATCACACGGTCCCGCACAATGTTCCACAATATACTCTTGTTTGTTTTCTAAATACAATAATTTCTGTTGCTGTTGAATTTTTTAAACCCAACACATAAATATGAATTATGCATCAAAGGGATTGAATGGCGCTCCTGTATTTATGGCTGTTTGTGCAACACAGAGATTATGTACTTGGGAAAAAAATAAAAAATAAGCAGACCCAATAAACAGCCAGGTGCTTTTAACACGTGCAGAGAATATTTCATATGTTTCATGTTTTTTTATAACAGTTCAGCACATAACAAATACTAATTTCCTCTCTGACTTTTGGAATTTACCGTGACTGTTCACGCCGGATTGTTTGTAATGGTTAAGGTGACCTGATTCAATCTGTTCGTCCTATTTTTCTTCCAATGACAAAAAACAAAAAAAAACAACTTGTAGTGAACTCCAAAGCTACTTATCATTTAGATTTGAATCTTGCTTTTCAATTGAACATGTGTCATTAGAGATCACCTGCTGTTATGAGGTTGCCGTGTGGATTGCATTAACATGACCGACTCGTCTTGTTTGTAATTCTCTAATAATTGATATCACTCAATATGCAGTCTTGGCTTTTTGGACAAAGATTTTGTTGCTCGTGATATTTATTTCACATGCTTCCCGTGCACCGACCACTACATTAAAACTGCCATTTTGTTCAGTTTATCCTTTTTGTCCTGGTTACAGATACGGATGCCCTCTCCTGACCTACGCCGTATTTCTCAGCACTTCCACTCTTAATGACACTGACGTAGGCCGACTCTTAAATACTCTTTTTATGCATGTTTTATGAGTACGATAACAGAAACTCCACTGCTGAGGTAATGTTGTGTCGGTGATCTCAAAGGATGGACACTCTCCCCAGACTTAACCTCGGTATGAACATTATAAAATATGGACCTTACTCGCTCACAGGCTGAAAAAAATCCACCATTTGTGAGAATGGTGGCTGAACAATTTTGAATAAATATCTAATTGCGATTGCGGTATGACTCAGAGTGAGAGGTCATTTGTACACCATTATTCTCATTTGAAATTTAAAATGATTACTTTGTGCAGATCTATGAGAAACAATGATGTTCTCTTCTGTCTGGAGAATAAGATGTGTAAACAGGTCAAGACCATTATTCATCTAAAATGATATTTTGAAATATTTGACAATCGCGATTTCGATCGAATTTCAATTAATTGTTCACAAACAGGACTTTCATCACTCTGTGCATTTAACAATAGTGATGTACATGAAGGTTCTATGGCCGTATCCACATGGAACCAGAACTTTACCCGTACCATCTTCTTTTCTTCTCTTGTTCTTCAAAGGTTTTACAAATGATTTGTATAAATGTAAGTTCTAATAGCGACGTCTGCAAATATTACGTTCTGTCTCTTTTTTCTGCCGTGACATGATACACTCCATGACTGCGTATTATTGACAATAACTTTATTCTACACAACAACATGTCACACATTCCTCTCTCTCTTCTTCCACCCACCTCAGTTTGTCAGACAGTAAATTCATAGCGGTGCAAAGACTCGAAGGACAAACCGTGTTGATGGAAATACGCTGTTGTAATGAACATTTCTCTGAGCAAATAACAGTAATCACAACACAGCTGTGACCAAAGCGGTATAACATCCAGAAAACCAACTCTAACGTATGTATTTAGCCGTTAACTGCTTTATGATGTCAAGTTAGTCATTTTGTGTATTTCAGTGAGGCATCTCTACTAATGCCACTCACTATGTGGTGGCTACGTTAATGTCCGTGTGGATTAGTGGGATTAAGGGTAGAGAGGTGACATGACATCATCCTTTTCAGTTTCAAAGTTGTTGTTGGTTGTATACACAAAAACACATGGGTGGCGTTTTCGGATCTTTTCCCCCAATCAGCATTTTAGGGCTCCCAAAATACCACTTCTGTATGTCTCATGTGTACGCGCCTTATTTTTATGTTCCCAAACTGCCAAACTGCATTTAACTTCCATTATGTGACATTTGCTCCAGTGACAACTTCCTTCCCCTGAAGGTAAAATGAAAGTTATTGAAAAAGTTTTAGTTGAATAAAATCCTCAAATATGAAAAATTGAGTTATAGTAGTAAAAAAAAAGAAGATTAGAAAGATTGGCTCTGAATTAACCCTTGTATGATTGTGTCCTGTCAAGATAGCATTTAAAAGTCCTGCTGAGACGCAAATGGTTTCTGATGGCCATCCAGGCTTTTTTTTTTTTTTCTTTGAAAAGCTCAGATCAAATAGGCTCACTCTTGTCAGCAGTGAAGCGAGAAAGCTTCCCATACGAACAAACGATTGATTGACAGGTAGACATAGGCTGGCTTTTTTAATTTTCCCTGCCTCGCTTCAAATTAAACCTCCACCTGGGATAAAAGCATAGGCTATTCTGCATCGAGAACTCCCAAACGATAGGAAATGAAATTTTGATTAGCAAAGAATGAGGGATTTTCACTCCGTTGGATCTCCCATTAGTGCTGATGGGTGACTCCTCAAGCAGATAAAATAGCGATGACAACTGTGTTTTTAGGGATTTTGTCAGCATTAGTCGAACTGATAAAACTTGTGGTCTGGAATGACAATTGCTGTGTTCTTATAAGAATGTCTCTAAGTCTACATGTTAACTGCATCTGAGAAATAAATTAGAAAACACTTGATAATGTCCAGTCAAAAATAAGCAGAGGCAAACAGGCACATACATGTATCTGTGAAAACATACAGTTTTCACAATTACCCTGTAAAGATCGAGAATTTGCCTACTATAGTTTAGGAGACACAGCGGTCAGCTCTTAACCTGTGGGATTAGGGTGGCCATATGTATGTCTGGATTTAGGTCGGACAGTCCGGATTTTAAACACCCTGTCCAGTGTCCGGCACTGCCTCTAGCCAGATGCTCAGTTGTCCTCCTTTTTGGAGTTGCACTGGAACGCAGCATAACTTCCAATGCCCTAACATCTATGGTCTAACAAATCATCGGTTGAAAGCGGTGTCTGATATATCATTGGTTAAAAAACATAAACAAAGGCTTCCATGTGTTGGCATAAAAATCTGCTATGGGGATCATCCTCTGTGACGGCCCCTAGAGAGGAAGAAACCAAAATATATAATATACAGATTAAATCGACATAGAAATATACATTAGGACTCAATTAACAACTTAACACGTAATCTTTTATGAAACTATTTATGAAATTAAAGGATTTTGAGTCGGGACCTCGTGAACAGTCAGAATACAGACATGACTGTAGATGTTTTTTTTCCACAATCCTGTGAGAAGCACAAACCATATTGTCCAACCCTAGTAGTTAGTTAGTTAGTTAGTTAGTTAGTTAGTTAGCTATGCATCCTTTAAGGTGCATAGAAGCACTCTATAAAGCATTTTAAATCTGGTTTTCTGATTTGCTGATTGAGACCAATCAGGAATTAAGAATATACTGAACAGCCACCTGGGGGCGACGACGACGCTGGTCGGGAAAGGAACTCCCTGAAGTCTGAATGGAAGTGTGTGTGAAAATGAGCTTCTTTGATTTTTATAACATCTGTAATGAGGAGTTAATGATCTCAATCAATAGAACATGATGTCAATTTTATAAATGATCTACCCACTTGAAGAGGAAAATAGATGATTTAGTGACACAACTATGGCTGCAACTAACGATTATATTCATAATCGTTAGTTGCAGTCGATTATTTTCTCGATGTCCTCGATTAATCAAGTACTTGTTTGCTCCATAAAATATCCAATGGTCCATAAAATTGAAAAGTGTTGAGCGGCGTTTACCAAATCTGGAAATCTCTATTGTCTTGTTTTGTCCGTAAACCAAAATGATCCAGTTTTAATGATTTCTTTGTTAAACGGCGCCAAGAAAGATGAAAACATTCACATTTAAGAGGCTGAAAAATCCAAAAACGTGACGATCAATTTAGTCGATTCATTGAATAATCGCTGCAGCCCTAAACTCAAGCCATATGAGTGGACACGGGTGTGATTGACAGTCGTAGCCTGGTGACCTCACACACACACAGTCCTCCTGACTGCTTGTTTTAAGACTCTCTTTCTGAATATGGGCACTGCTCTGTGGATTTGGTGTTTGATTTATTGCTACTGGATCATATCATTTAAAAACAAAAAGACCAGGAAATATCCCTTTTGAATAAGTGAGACGTGACAAAGAACAAACTGTAGGCATCGCCACTCTGTTCTAAAACATACACCGCCTTTTACGGCTGTTTGTTGTTTGTGTGAGCCCCTGCACATGTGACAAGACTGACTAGCCACCGGAGAGTAATAGTAAATGCACAACTACTTTTATTGTGTGTTTTTTATGAGACCACATACATTAAACCCGCTGTAGCTGCAGTAAATAAAGCACGTTGTAAAACTGTTAACTCGTGAAAGGGCTTGTAAACATAAACAGCTGCAATGAGGTCAACATCAAAGTAATTGTAATGCTGTATGAGTAATGAAATACAACTTAATGCTTCTGGACAAAAGAGCTCTGCAGTGTACCTGAAGAGGCTTCAGCTCACCGTCGGTGGCAATGAATTATACGTGCGGTGGTTGGAAAACTGTGGCTCTTTATTATGGGATTGTGTTGCAAAAATGTGTATTGGCCTTTTTCTGATAGTCCCGTCAAGATTTATTGTATTATTTTTCTTACGTTAATTATTGATGTCCATAGTCTTGTAGCAGAAACTGTTCTGCTTTTATTGCGTCTTGCGTCTCTCTGAAAAACACTCAACAAAAGGTCCAGTTGTCACCTGAAGAAGGTCTAGTTGTTGCAACAATTCTGTCACTTTATGGCCAATGTTTGCTGTTATTGTCAGAGCAGGGAATAATGTGGCCTTTATAAAGGGAGGTTTAAAGGCTTTTTAAAAAGCTTTGCATTACTAGAATAGTAGTGTTTTTGAAAAATTGTGTCTACCAACCTCAGTTTCAGGGGAAAACTGAGGTTGGGAAGCACAATGTTTTCAAATATTCCAATAAAACAAAGCTAAATGCAAGTCAGTGAAGTATTCCTTTAAGTTTGTATGATGATGTTCAGTATAACAGTATAGCATTCATTCTTTTATAGTATAACCCACCCAGACTCAATAAGGGCTTTAGTTCCCAAATTATAGCTTAAAGGTTTGGTAAAGGTGTGTATTATTTAGGAGGGTTTATTGTACAGTATATACTACTCATTTTTTTATATTTTTAAACCTCTTATGACCATCATGATATTCAGGCCGCCTGGATTTTTGATTTTTGAACTTTAACTTTCGATATCTGACAGTTATTCAACCGTTTAGGAATTACAGTACTGAGAAACGTGTGACGCGCTAGTGATTCTTGTCTGTGATTGGACGGTCGTTCCGCAGAAGTCCTGAGGGCTACCGTAACGACAAGTATATTGGTGCAAAGCTCTCGCAGGGCGGGCGGGTTACTTTGGGCAAAAGACGGGGTACACCTTGGACAGATCTCCAGTCCATGTTTTTTTGAATTTTATAGATATTACAAGAGGTCTAATAGTTACGGTAATGAGAAGCACGCATGGTAAATCCTGACGACTGGATTGGTAAGGCAAGTTTTACAGAGGGCGGCCATGTTTCTTCTTTTGTGATGCAAAGGCTACTGGTATGTATATATATATATATATATATATATATATATATATGTATATACAGTATGTATATATATATATATGTATATATATATATATATATATATATATATATACATACATATATACATATATATGTATATGTATATATATATATATATATGGTTTGTATATGTTTACAGTGAGATTAACTTAAGTAAATTGAGCTCTTCAGCCTTTTTTGTCATTTTTTACAGCTTTGAAATGTTTAATGTTATTTTTCAGGATGTAAATCAAACATCGGCAAAAGAGCGCGCGCTCGATGTACAGCTGACGCTAATTGAAGCTTATTGATTAATGTTTCAAAGCTAGAACTAATCCACTTATCCTTTTGAAATGTGCCTCGGAAGAAAAAAAAACAAAAAAGAAAGTAACACTTTTGCGATGAGATCAAGGAATTTAAACACTTGATGTGCAGCAACTTACTCACACGTATTCATCCAGACAGAGATGACAGCCAACTTTGAGATTCCTTTTACTGATCAAGTTTCATTATGTTTGGCAAAAAGGCCCTGTGCCATTACCATGAGTAATATCATAAGTTATGAATGAGGCAAACGGCAAATGGCATAACGCATCAACACTCGGGGCTTCAGTGCTCATTTGGAGCCGTTTGAGTGTCACCATACTCTGCATAGGCCTCGACAGCATTAGACGGAGAGCAAAATGAGCTTGACGTACACTTCTCTGCCTTCAACATGACTTCATTTCATAATGTGATGGCGGCCTTGCTGCAACCCAGCTCATGTCAAACTGTTAAGGATCATCCGACTTCACTCCTCTCCACACACACACACACACACACACACACACACTGAGATAATCAGTGGAAAAGTTGACTCGGCCCCATCACGATCAGATGTTTTGTTTCCTTCATGCATGTTTTAAGGATTAACACATAAAAGCAGCTGAAGGCCGTGGTCTGTCATGATCACTGTAGGAGGATTTGTGGATCATTATGCGAGCTGCTTGCTAACATGAGGCTTATAGGCAGAGCGCTGGGCCCCCCCGCCAGGGAACTTAGTCAGGGGGCTGAAAAAGTTTTGTCATTTGATGTTTTACATTATGTCATTAGCAGTCATCTCTTTTTGATTAAGATCGTGGCCTCAGTGGCTGCGTTTAACTCCTTTTTAGCCTGTTTGCATATCACTGGAGACTTCCTGTAGCCAAGGACAACTGAGAGTGAATGACAGGATTTACTGTACGTGTGAGTGTGTCTTTAAGTGAATGTGAGAGGCGGTACAGTAGAAAGTGACTGAGCTGTCAAAACAAATCAATCAGCGTTTGACTTTCTCACAAACAACGGAAAGACGAGATGTTTTTTTAAGTGATATTCAGGTGAAAACTAAGCAGTTCCTCACACGGTGCTAAAAAAAAACAAATAATAAACTGATGATATGATTTGCCAACAGTTTACGTGTTTTGATGATATTTGAAGACTGTTGAAGACGCAAGGATCCACCCACAACGTGTCAAGTACAGTACAGTACAGAAAGATTAAGTGAGTCACAATCAACACAATTTGATTTGAATTAATCATTTATTTTACTCCTTTATTTGCATTTAAGTGCATTACATTTAATAATGTAAAAGCAAAAGCAATTGTATTTCTGCTCATACACTATTGTAATCATATGAATGTGGTTTTAACGAACAGTTCTCATGTTGGAGGAGACTGAGACTTTGGGGGAATTCATTCCTCCTTTGCAGCTTTCATGGTCAAAAATAAAAAGAGGCAGATATAAACAACATGTGGAGGGCACAGGCCTACATGTAACACTCTGACCTAATTAAAAGGGTAAGAAAGCCACTCCGATGAAATGACATTGCTCTACCCAGGGGAAGGCTCATTTACACCTCTGTAAGGTGTGTGAAATGAACACCGGTTGGAATATATTAAAGGTGAATTTTAGCTTTTACTTTTGGCAGATCGTTGTTCGCCATCTTCCACTTCAAAACTCTATTCACACACTTTTCGGATGAACTGCATTAGTAATGGACAATATCCAGTTATAGTGACCAGCGTAGAATCCCCCTGTTGAGATGACATTATTTCCACCACTGTGTTTTAAAGTGGAACTATGTAGAACTTCTACCCTAATTTAGAGGAGTGGGTCAAAATATCGATTTCGTGACACATTTTCTTTGTCCTTCCTCATGCGATACGATAATCGATACACCACCGCGAATATCAATATTTGAATTAACAAATTAAAGGCGCTTTGAAGTAAACAGTCTCTGCCAGTTTCACAAAAAAAAAAATTGTTGTGGGGGCCATTGGGGGCTGTCTCCACTCCCTCTACTGTCTGTTACCGGAAAACCAGCAAGATCCATGATCGTGCAAGGCTGCCCACTTTGAATAGGCACTTTGAACACTGAATTGCTACAGAAGCACTTCATACGATCGAGGCAGTGATGGTGTCATTTCAGGCGTTCATCGTGACGGAGCTGGCGAAAAAAGTGGCAGAGAAAAGCGTTGTCGAAAGAAGCGAGGAACAGGAAACGACCAAGCTTTTTTTTTTAATGCCGAAAAGCATTAGATGTTGCTCAGTCGATGTTGGCTGTATGGATCTTTATGTTTTTGTCGGAAAAATATGTAATCTGAAACTGTAGGGGGCGCTCTATCGAGAAATAGTCAAAAAAAAGCAACCAGACATGCAAAGTTCTGCTTGAAACACTTTTGCAGATTGGTCAGTAAAAGGTTCACAAAGAGAAAAAACAGTTTTTCTTTCCCAAGAATTAAATCCCAACTATAGAGCAGTTATTTCCCTCCTTTTCTTGGCAAGGAGTAACTTGCAAAGCGTGTCAGTCAATGTGACAGGCAGTTCTCAAGTTTCAGTCTTAATTTCAGTCTATTTTTTTGATCGGTTTGTCATCTTTTATCTGGGGACCCTGTTTGGGTCATCTTCTTACCCGGAAAGGACGCGTCTGTCAAGATGACTGACAGACCTCAAGCCTTGTGTGGAAAAGCGCTGAATCCCAGCCGCTCTCCCTGCAGCTGCTGTCGTCTAGAAGAAAACTATAAATCAAACCCAGTTAGCCACAAAATTTATGCACAGTTGATTGTCAAACTTAGTAGGTGATTTAATGAAAGGTTTTATATCAAGTTTGGGCTTTCAGTCATTTAGACGGTTAAGTAAACAGCTCAATTACTCAGAATTCACCCATAAATAATCTAATGTCTTGGCGTTGTATCATTTTATGTTATAAAATAATCACTTTGCCATGACCACATCTTTATTCATGGTATGTTTGTTGAAAGATAGATTGAGCAAAAATAAATCATTTGTAAAGTAGGAGACTAATCAGAAAATGAATAAACTAGGTCAGGTTTGCTTCTCTTCAAATACCTACAAAGGATCTTATATCACTCCTGGGAATAATGTTGTTGTTTTTTTAACATGCCACCGTTGTTGTCATGATTTGTGTGTTACACAGATAAATTATTGGTCACCCAACAATCCATTTATTCCTGTGCAGTAGGGTAAAACTGGCAGGTGGGAAAATCAGTAGAAAAAACATCAATTTTGAGAAAGTAAATACATTTTACAGTATATCTCATTTGTATAAATACATATACATATCTCCTGTTGGCTGCATTGTCTTGTGCATGATATTCCAGTGTTATAGTAAAGGTCACAGCAGTTTCTACTATAGATAATGTCTTTCCACCAACCAAACACTGGTGACTGGTTCTGCTGCCCTTCCCACTCGTGCCCCCTTACGTCTGCTCCCTTTTGCACCAAGCTCAGCAAAGTTGTTCATTAGTGATCTAGTGGGATCATTAACATAGTGACACTATTGGATCTCGCTGTTAACATAGAGCGTCCAAGGTGAACCTGGTCCACGGCGTTCGATTTCAATTAATATGTTGCTCAACGAGGATTTGGTAATGGAATTGGAGCATGCATCAGTGAATGAATTTACCTGGACAACTTGAGACAGATGAGGCTGTCAGCGCATTGAATTCCATTGTGTTCTTGGCAACCCGTGGCTCTGGGAGCACAGCTTGTGTAACTTTTTAAAGGGATAGTTCAGGGGTTTTTTTTTCTCCAAAGTTTGTGTTTTTTTTAATTTTCCTTAAGTAGAGAAAGTAATCTGTTTATGTTTTGGTTTTTATAATCTCAAAGGGACACTCAAAGGTCTACTGCTGCCTCATTGAGTCACAAGCGAATTGAACTTACTGTTGGAGGCACCAGCGGATTAACAACGCTTGTGTGCCATGATTTAAAATCACAGATTTCCTCTATGGGCTTTGTTGCCAGGGAGAGATACAACCACACGTCACATAACATGATCTATCCCATAATTGTTTGGCCTATCATTCTAATGCACATAGAATCTGGGCAGGTAGTGTTAAATTAAAGGGTCTCGTATCGTGATTTTTTTTTACAGAAGAGTCCAGCTGTGAGGGAAAACTTAACCACCTTGACTAATGTCATTTTATCCTTATTAGACCCGACTTGCTTTATTTGCCATGTACAACAGATGTGCGGGCAGTTGTCTCTGTGACGCTCGTGCAGCAACAGCCTGCAGGGTCACAGACGTAGTACATGGTACAAACTTAACTCCACCTGACACTGTGTGGATGTCACACAAATCAACTGCAGTTATCATCAAACTAACGAGTCAAGAATAAGTTCATGGAGTAGTTATTAAAACAAAACTATTGATCTGTGGTAGTGGTCTTTCTTAGGTTCCGTTCATCATCCTATTCATCATTTAACGATTTAACATTGCTCTTCTTTTGAGGAGTGAAGTTGAAAACAAGGCCAGGCCGATTTTATTTTTATACACTGGAACAAAAGGAGTAACCCCAACATCTGCATTTAAACTCAATTTGGAATAATTCTCTTTAAATGTAAACATCTCAGCATGGGACAATTTTATGGGTGCAGTGTTTTCGCACCGTGCAGCACAAATGATTATGTTAAGTGTATATAATACACTTTAGAGAAACACAGAGCAAAGTATCTGCCAGTGAGCTGCTATTGGGAACACTCACATCTCATCTGTGTGTGTGTGTGTGTTGGATTATTCGTGTGCGTGCGTGCGTGCGTGTGTTCCTCAAGCAGAAGGAGAGGACGTTCTTCCATCTGACCCACAGCTCCACAGGGCTTTATCTCCGCTGGTGTTCCACATTATTGATAGCTGCAGTGATATTGACAGGCGATGCGGTGGTAGGAAAGGGAAAATAGGAGTTTGATATGACATATTGTGCTTCTCAGCAGGTCCCATAAATAACTTTGACACGTTTTTGTATGCATGGGAAGGCCCCTGATTCAGCCTCCCATAAAAAAATAAACTTCTATTATGGAATGTATTTGTCAAGTGGTGCGGTGATGGATGGACTAGTGTTTAGCCCTTGGCAGGTGGATGGGACTCGCCGCAGCAAGCAAGCAGCAGAGGCTTGTGGGGAGGATTTGCTAAACAACTGGGGGGTGGTGGGATGTCGGTGCAATTATTCAGCATGAAAGGGAATCATTTCAGTCTTCTTTCTCTTTCCCATCATGCATTATTGCAACAGGATCTTTTCCTTTTGGTAGGGTGACAGCAGAATAGTACTAAGAAGACGCGATAGAGGGGGAGAGAGTCTGTAAAACCAATGAACACAAATGTACACATTTAGTTGAATTGTACTATGAATCAGTCTATTTAAATCTGAGGAAATATATTGAACGGAAAAGACAGTATCAAAAGGGTTGCTAGTGTTACTCTATATGTGTGCTCATTCACCACGATACTAGAGAGTAAACAAAAATAATATATCGCCTCATGTCGGCAGCTTCATCACGATGGTGGGGAAGCTAGAAATCCTAGAATTGGAACGGTGCCATTGATATACAATAAACAAGTATTGATAGCGGTATCGTTTGTCGAGACACTTATTGATATTTTGATATTGACCAATGAGACGCCAGGGTCAGTTTATCACCAGCTCTTGACAACCATCCCTACATAAAACACGTAGTTACTGGTTTATTTTAGGGGAACGACACTGTCAATTCTAGGAATTACCTTTATGATCCCTGTGTGTGTCAAATAAAATGATAAGTGTGTCCCGCACTTTGTGAAATAAAAGCAACACGTGTTGCACAAGCATAATGTTATATGTGCTTGTATTTTCTATACACATTCTAACACTGTGCATTTGTTGTCCTCAACAAGATAGTGAGAGGAGAACAGCATCCCAATTGCCCCCTTAAGCCGTTCATGCTTAGCATCATTGATTCATTTTTCTGCCTCAGGGCCCCACTGGGCATGTTGGCTCTCATTTCATGACTTCATCCTTCGTGGTCGTAAAGACATCTTGACACATGTGGAGGAACAGGCACGCAGGCACAGATGTAGGAGATTCAGTTAGGATGTTGTGTTGTGTATAGCGTCATGTAAATGTTTGACATAGGGCTCAGCTCCCGGGATGCAGAATGTTTTCAAGGCTCTCTATCAAGCCATTTTTTTGTGGTGTATTTTGTCTGTAATCTCACTGAGGTTTATCTTTTGATCCTCGACATCAAAAACCCTTTTTTTCAGTAGTATAAGAGCATCAAGAACAATGAATGATTGACGAAATTGCCCCATTTTTCTCCCATTTCTTTTCAATATTCTTGAAAAAACCCAACCCATTGACAAGTGGTGTGTTAGTGGGTAAGCAGTGGTAGTGGTTAGTCGTGTTGCTTCACAGCATGAAGGTGCTTTGTTCGATTCCCGGTGAGGGACCTTTCAGTTTGGAGCATGCTCCCCCTGTGTCTCCAGTTTCCTTCCACCATCAAAACATGTATGTTAGACACATGAGGTCAGTCGCAGCAGCTCTTCCAATTCCATGCAATTCCGATGATGACAATAAAGACCGTTTCCTGGAGAGATGTGAGAACAGAGTCCTTCTGTAAAAGACAGTGTTATCGTCTGTTGGCAGTTGGTGCAAAAGTAAACAGCATTAATTGTGTACGTCAGGACAGAGTGTCCTTATGTAAGTGGCTCTCTCTGCTATTACCTTTACTTAAATGCGTCGCGATCACATGATTTAAAAATCAGCTAAATCTGTGCACTGGGACTCTCTGAGCAGTCGCCCATGAACTTGCTGAACCAGAAAGCGTGTGATGGAGAACACTTAGACCCTCTCATCCATTTCACATTTGTTCCAATCAATTATTGAAGTAGACAGCCAATTACAAATGAGAGGATTTGAGTGCCCGGCTTTCGTTTCTCCAAAGGCTTGCATTAAACGTCTCTTGGTGGTGAATAATTGGTACGATTAATTTACTGTTGGGCGCAAGAGGTGTTTTCATCTGTCCGTTGGCAAACGGCCCTCCCTTATATGATTTAAAGTATTAAGATCAGGGAGAAGGGTTGGGCTCGTCAGCGAGCTATAACAGGTTGAGATGAAGTTTTAATTGTGTTTTGATCCATGCGATTACATATAGCATTCTAGGTTTTAATCTGCAATTACTTCCGTCTTTGTCCTCCTAATTGGGATGGTTGAGTTGCATCGCATGCAAATGAGGGCGGTGGTGAAGGAGTTGAGTGCAAAAATGTGCATTTCACATGTGATGTAATGGAGGTGGGGTTTTCACCCCATCCTCCTGTTTGCCATTGAGTCGTCTACAATTTGTTTCATTTGATTGCGAGACTGACGGCAAAGTAATTTATCTGTCTGCACTGAGTGACAGGCCGTAACAGACTGACATCGCATGTTGATGTTCCAACGCGGGATAATTTCCAGCTCACCACTTATCAAGAACACCCACACCATAATGGAAGCATGAAAAGGGACCGCGATGAAACACCAGATTTATCCTCAGTCATAATGACGCTTTAAGAGACGCAGCTTTGTAACGTGACTGGAGAACCCCCTCACACTTTCTGTTTTTAGCGTCTTCCTCGTAACACTGGAGGTGATTTGAAGGTGTAATATTTCTAAATGTGGCACAGGTGAACATGTTGTCCTCTCCGTCGAAATGAAAAGACCAAACAGATAGAGGACAGTCACAGTAAACTCCTGTGCTAGTGAGTCTCCCAGCATCAGAGGAAGCACAGGTGCACAAGGTCAGCGCCCGTTTTCTCCAGAGACTCCCTTAAGGGTAAATGTGCCTATGATGGAATAGAGTGGCAACAGAACAGACGGGACGACTGCTGTGGGCCCGCGGCACTCAATCATTCTCCCAGTCTTACAATAGAGCTCCGTATCACCAGCTCTCAACAGACTGCCAACAATGATGTGTCCACAAATAACTTCACATTTTTACATTTAGACTTTTTCCTCGTTCTCCGAGCAGTACAGTAGATATAATAGATTATGCATGCAGTTGCTTTTCAAGTAAGTAGTATTAATTTGTCCAGGTATTACCTAGTTATGTATTGCAGAAGCATCGTGTTTTTGTTTTTCAGTGAATATATTTCACTCACACACAGCAATATTACTGTCCCATTTTATTTCACTGGCTGTGGATTCTTGGGTAATCTTTTACATACTTAATTATCTGCGTACTTTGTTTCCAGAGGATTTCTTTGGTGGTAGCCTGCTTCTTGTGTTATTCTCATTTGAAAGTGAAATGTGAAATGTCCCGTTTGCCCAGTGACACAGAAGACGGGAATTTGTCCTGTGACTCAGAGTCTGGAATCCCGGAAGAGTGAAATGATTCCATTCCTTGTATTGGGTAAAATTCCAATATTTCATATTTGATCTATTGCCACCAAAAGCTGCAATAGTCTCAATTGAAATGCAAAACAGAGAATGTTGAAGAACATTTAAATGGAAATGTGATGTTTATCACCTTTGAGGATGCACCTGATATTTCCGCGTTAAGTATAAAAGCCATTACAAAGAGACAAGAGGTCTCTCTTCAGGATTAATTAGATAAGCTTGCTTTAATCCATACCTTCCCTTTTTAATCCCCAACAACAAATGATGTTCTTGATAATGGAAACCCAAAGCACTGTGGAGTGTCTACTGGGGATTTGGTACTTGGTACCAACACCATCAAATTTCCAAAATTCATATACTGCAGCAAAAAGATTGAAAACAATAGTGTCCTCTGTGTGCACTCACTTGGACTCACGGCATCCTAAATCCTAGAGAATTCATATCTGAAGTGTCAACAATGTGTTTGCAGCGAGAAAAATAAGTACCATGAACATTACTGTAAAAACGTAACACACACAAAGTAAAGGCAGTAAATGGAACCGTTTCAATTGTATTAATTGTACAACAAAGTATATATGTAGTATAATAAACACCGCAGCATAAGCAAAGTTGTTGTAGGATAGCAATTAATAAACAGACAAAGGTGGATCACGGCCCGCTATCTTGAAAATCCCACAGACCGACGAGCAGGAATTAGACCAACAAACCATTTACAGCACAAACTGAAGAGCACTGTAATAATAACACTCAACACAGTGTAAATGTTTACTTACAGCCAAATATTCCAAAGGCTCTGTGAAAAACAAAAGAAGTGCTGACGAGCTGCTATACCGAGCTGCTCCGTGAGCTACCACTGCCTCACAGGGTCGAAACTTAACCCAATTTGTCTTAATTAGGATCACCACTAGGTGGGGAAACTGCATTTGTGGAGAAGGAAACACACTTCTCTTAACTTAACATGTTCACTTACTTTAACAACAAAAGAAGAATGCCAAACTAAGCCTCGAGGGCAGTAGTATCGTACTTACCACGTTCTGTGACTGCGGAGAAGCGCCTCAGATTTCCACATGTAGAATATGTGGAAATATATGTCCTTGTATTCTTTGGGTGCAGAGTTGTGCAGGTGTGTGTGGGTGCTGGCTGACTTTCTTACACAATCCCTATTTGGACGGGATTAGTTTAACATGGAGAGGTGAGGGTAAAATAATTATTACCAGTGATTTTAGTCCTGTCAGTAATCATTACTGGATGATGCCGGTAAAGTTTACGGCAACTTGTACCTTGGATAAAAATGTCTGTAATAATGACCGAAAAGACCAGCTGTTAATACGTGTGTAAATATTCAGTCATATCCACTTTACAAGTAGTATTTTTAGGTTACCGTTTTCTATGTTGCTTCTTTTAAAAGAAGAGGCAACTGGACTTATCGACACACAAACTGACCATGCAGACCAACACAGAAATGGGCATATCCTACCTGACCTCTGCAGAACGTATGACCTTGGCCTTATTATCGTATATGAACATTTCTGTGTATCCAAAGACACAGGTGTTTGCCCCGTCATGCCGTTTAGACTCACAGGTTGAAAGACTTTGATGTGTGTGATATATGCAAAGCTTTGCATGCAGATGTGACACCATATCTTTTAATCTGACGGAGGGTTGCCTCTGTCAGAATCCTATCACGGTAACCATGGTATCATGGTTAAATATTGTTCACTACAAGTGCTCGGCGACCATGAGAAAGACCCGACATCCATGTGTGTAGTAAGACGTATCGTGTGACCTCACCACCATCAAAGGAAATGCATAAACACTCCATGTCAACTCTCGCCTCCTTTTTTTTTATTCACATCCCTGAGTCCAACCCGCAGGTATTCAATCATTTTGATTAAAAGAGTGATTTTGTCCTGAAACTGCGCAGGAGTTGCGAGCCCCACCAGCCAATGACATTTGAGGAATCATATATATTCATAAACTTTTAACACTGTCAATGGGACATGTCTTCAATCTCCGCCTCACAATGGCAAAGGCACTCAATCTTTCTTTAGCTCGGGACAGAACATTTGAATATGAGCGTAGGATTATTAATGTGACAGTGCACCGGGGAGGCATTATGGGGTGATTCAGTAGGAGAACGACTTTTGCAGGTAGTGCTTATTGTTTCACAGAAACCATTCCGATGCTCTTAAGGCCCATTTTCCCCAAACTCTCATGATGGTCGTCATCAGTCATCAGTGATGCATCTGTGTGAATTGTGCAGTTTGGATAATTAGAAGAAGTAGAATGTAGATCATGATTTTTGCTTAACAATTGAAAGAATTTTAGGGAGTTCTGCATTAGGTTTAGTGTTTTGTTTGTGAAGCTTTCAATAGTTTAAGAGTAGCTTTGTGAGGTTTCTGGCACAATAGTGAGTTATAAACGTGTTATTTTAGGCTAAATATTTTATAAAAACAATGACTGGCACTGGCTTGAAGTCCATTTTTCCCTAAGCGCCGTTTTCTTCTGACAGCATAATTTTGATAAAAACAGTCCACTGTTAAAAATATACCAGTGGTTGAGTTGGGAGGTTACATGCGCTCACATTGTGGACACGTTAGCCACTTTTCTGGCTGAAATTTAGCCATATAATCAGTATCATCCATGCATGACTGTTTGAGGTTGTGGGAATAGCTGTCAAGTCGTATGTATGTCCAAACTTTGCAATTGATTGTTTCAGTTTTAATCAGAACGGCAGATCTTAAGACACGATTCCTAAACCAAAGGAAAGTAGAACATCTTCCAGCCATCTGCAAACCTCAATTCCCTTAAGCGCTGCAGCTCAGCCATTGTGTTCCACTTTAAATGATATTGTTGCATTCAGCAAGTTTTCATGTTCCTCCTCATCTGTTTGTTCCCTCCTGGACAGTTGTATCTCCCTACCACCTCCACCTACTGCCTCATATCTCCTTCCTCTCTTTATTCTTGTTATTCCTTGTCATAAGAATGAATTGAATTTGTCCCCTTCAGTGCAAACAACAATAGACAGAGTAGTGGGACCTTCAGGAAAACAAATCGCCACCTCCTGTCCCTGTTGGGGATTGGATGTATGTGTGTCTGTGCACGTGTGCACATATATTGCTGATGAGGCTGAGGGGGCAGATGAGGAACAGGCCTATGCCAAAGAGGAACCCAGGGTCATTTATTAACATGTCATCCTCACAGTGTCTGTTGAAGCAGCAAGAGATCCAGACAAATGATGCTAATAATAATAAGTAGCCCTGTGGTGAGACAAAGAGGTCTGCACCCCTGTCCGCGTTAGGCACCTGATGCTTATTGTTAAAATATAAAAAGGTTATAAGGCAATGTGTGCAGTTATGTATATGAATTTCCAAAGGCCTTTGTGTGTGTGTGCTAAAAATACATTTGTCTTTTTATGTATATTATTACCTCTGTGCCGTAGGGCATGGATACCAGGACAATCTGTAGGTGAATTCCCAGTGGTTTTAAGCACCGAAGTGAGTCCTGCCTGCTCTATATACAATAACTGTGTCAAAGGCTGAAATTAAAGGTACGTTCAACTTGGTGACAAGAACAGAAAATGTCAATGATCCATGACCAGACACTCCATCAGCTTTGGAGGGGCGACTAAACCCAGCGCGCTGAGTGTGATGATGCAACATTCAAGGACACTCTTTAGATCTTCACTGTACATGATGGAATAAACTTTGTTCACCACTCATGTGGGTCCATCATTTCTACAGCAATTGTCATCAAGAGGGAACTCAAATCTTGTATGGGTTTGAGTTTTTTTGTGTGTGGTGGAGCAACCCAGTTAGAAAATCGCTGAGGCTGTAGTTTAATTGTCCTATTAATATGTATGTATATATCTATATATATATATCTATATATATATATCTATATATATATAGATATATATATATAGATATATAGATATATACATATATCTATACATATATGTATATATATGTATATACACATATATATGTATATATGTGTGTGTACATATATATATATATATATATATATACATATATATATATATACACTCACTATTGAAGTGAAGCTTGATTTAATCCTTGAAAATCGGATTGAATTTGTGAAATTTGGAAATACGTCACAGTTCAAAGTCTCAACAACACATATAGCCTGAATATGTGACCTATAAACACACACCCCCAGGATGTCCATATAAGGAGTTGTGTGTTATTCCCACAGCAATTATGGATCTGTGCCGCGTGAGCACTAAAGGTTAAGATGCTACATCACAAATCAAATTGCAAATCCAATGTGTTGGAAAACTCTTTATTATGATATTTTATCCAAATCCTTCAGCCCATGTGTGTGGACTCGCATAAAACGTGTGCAAAATGTGTGTATGATTGGTAAATATGGACTTCTGGAATTGGATTTATGTATATTTTATATGTATTAATACAGTCTGACTGTACTGTTTATA
This sequence comes from Solea senegalensis, assembly GCF_019176455.1. Classification (NCBI taxonomy): domain Eukaryota; kingdom Metazoa; phylum Chordata; class Actinopteri; order Pleuronectiformes; family Soleidae; genus Solea; species Solea senegalensis. The sequence goes on along the minus strand of NC_058039.1, from coordinate 4,568,419 downwards.
CTGACGGCACTTTTTAAACATGCTGAAGTCATCACCATGTACGTACAGCAAGAAAGACAAATATTGAATCTGCAAATGGAATTCGACTCCAAAGAAAAGCACAAATTTGCACCTTTTCAAAACAACTGCATGAAAATTCATGTAAATGTAATGATATGTGCAATTTCCTGTGTTGCTCGTGGTCACACTTTCACCTCAGAGGATGTCAGAGGAAACAAAAGGTGAGAAAAAGTTGATAAATCACAGGAAGCGAAAGAGGAAAAAAAAAAAAAATCTCCCTGGAAAGTAAAGCTCGTTGGAATTAATGAAATTGCAGCACACGTGACATGGTTTTGTATTCAGTTGAACCGTATTCATATCCACAAGTTTCACTCAACATTCACTGCACTCGGTCGTGTTCATGCAGCATTCATAATCGCGTCGTGCAATAGCATTTTGTAAAAGGGGGCAAGCGCAGGCCTAATTCTCACATAAAAGCCCCATTGAATACGTCGTAATTCCACTTTAGTACGTGACCAGTGGAGGTCCGTGCAGGAATCCACACCACAAGAATACTCCTTTTGTAACTACATTTAATTAATTGCAGAGCAAGGGAAGACACAAAGATGAAATGACTCGGCTTTAATTGGCTTGACTGAACATTTTCATTACAGAGAGTGTATCCTTCCTAGATTCTTTCAAGGAGTACTTTTTTTTTTTTATTGTGCTTTACAGGAGTGCAGATGATTTGTGGCCATGCTATGCATGAGAAAGGGACGAGACATGGATGGAAGAACACGTCCAAGTCATTTGTGGAGGTTGTGTTTCGTAACTTTACTCTCGCTCAGTTATCAAGTTTGAATTTTGAAACTAAATGTATGCTGATAACACACAAATAAACATTATTTTATGTTTATGTTGTGATTATTAAATTAGGTTTCTGTTCATTACATGCCTTTGCACACAGCCACACTGTTTCATATGGATATCAACATATTTAACCAGCCTGGCAGAATATAAAAAGAAGGTACTGCTCCCTCCGTTGTGTTTTGTCTTCAAGCTTTTATCAGATATCCGTTTAATTTATTAGGTAAAGGAGCCTGGTGAATCTGCATTTCCCCGAGGCATCCCAAGTGAAATTAGCATTCCATTTGCTGCTACATTTTACAGCTGTCATTCAGATTTACCTGTGCTTATGAGCAAACGTGCAACACTGCTATTGTAAGCCGTTATCCCAGTGCAATAAACTGTATGTTCATGCAAATTCGGAGCCTTTCAATGGTGATTATGATAAGTGCGATAATCTCCTTATCTCATCACCCTCTCTTTGGTTTCTGAGATGTGCTATGAAATGCATCAGTACACTCGGAAATTGGGCAAAACTGCAACTAATGCCACAGTCCCTTCTCCCTTATGTTTCCCTCACAACATTATGCTGATGGTGTGGAACTACAACAACTACATCAATCACAAAGTTGGAATCTGCTAAAATTGCAGTTAGCGGTGCAGTTATTTCATCGCGGAGGCAGAAGAGGAGTGTAAGCCTCGTTTCACACTTGTTTTACCAGCTGGCTGCCTTATATTTCCATGCAGCCACGATGCTGACAAATATCTGCGAGGTCTTGTGCCGCCTTTTCTCGGGTTGGATGAGTCCTTTGTCGAGAGCTGGTCAGACTCGCATCACAAACAAACAGTGATGAACCTAAACATCTTCACAGCGTCTCAGTCTCAAGCGTCAGTCCCTGGTAATTGCACGGTGAAGTAAACAGACCTGCTGTCGTAATAGCAAACGCTGATACATTTTGTTATTTGCTAGTAAGGGACTCGGTAACCTCTGTGACCTTGCAATAAATTACATCTTGCCTTCAATATATGACCTGATATCTGTTATGTCGTCTGCGCAAGGACATTGGCTACAATAGCAGCAGAGTGGCAGACGCAATAAATATTATTTAAGGACTCAACATGTCACCTGTAAATACCCATAAATGCCATTACCTCACTTCATAGCATGTGGCCATAAACAAGTGATAAATACAATCTTTCAGTGCATCAGTACAACAGGTTTCTAAGAGCCCATTGATTTTGGATTTGAGTGTGTGTTAACGTTGAGCACTTAAAGCTACTTGCTGACAGTACAACAAACACTCCCACAAAAGCTATTAGCGCCTTGTTAATGCTTTCAGCGCCGTTTCACATAAACCAAGGTCACGTATTCTCCTCAGTTCTGTCACGTGTCACAAACAGTCTGGGATTATGTAAATGAAAACACACTGAGATGGAGAGAAGAAAAAAAAAATAGAAAACTTTTGAGGTTAATTATGCCACATAATTCAATTTTGATTAATAATTAATGTCTCCTTTCCTTACTAAATATCTATAATTAATCAACAAGTCATAGCAAGAGAGTAGGCTAATTGGTTTGAAAACACAAACCTGAATTCTTAATTCATACACGAGGATGACATCGCTAATTGCAGGAGTAATCAAAGCTCCGCCCTGTGGGAATATGAAGAAGAGATCGGTAAATGGGGGTTAGCGTGATCCTTCACAGCATTATCGTGACAGCTCCATTTATAACCAGATGAATATCAACAATGACAAAAACAGTGAATGGCAAAAGGCTTTCTGCATTAGGCTGTCTGTATGATAAACTCCACTGATTGAGTCGTCCCTGCAGTTTCACTTAAGGCCGACTCGGAGCTGTTTTACTCAAGTCTTTTAAGTGGTGTAATGTCTCTGTCAACATGTGAACACCTGCTTCTGGTGCAGTAATCAAATGAGCACAAAGCTGCGTGGTTTCAAGATTCAGCGCAGCACTAAAATCAGAGCGAGAAGGGGGATGGAGGTATTTCTAAAATGGGATTTCTGTCACATGAAAACAGTCGAAAATGTTTTGAAGCATCCATGCCTTACCAGTCCTAACCATTTAAAACAGATTTTTACCCTAATTTAACAGCTTCACAGTCATTCAGTATGTTTACATGCTCAGTTTAATCAACATAAGGCCATAATCTGACTCAGAGAACTTCAGTAAACATGCGGAGGAGATAATCAATTTATTGCCCTTGTATGTCTGACTCCACCTCCATAGGTGGTGCTGTATCTCTCGACAAGCTTGTGTGTTTGTTTCCTGTTTACCTTTACGTCCCAGAACAAGAAACGGTGAACGATGAGATGGATCATGCTGTGGTTCTATATGTTTCGTACCTGCTGTTCATCGAGGAAATTTTGGTGCATGCACAGAATGCCGAGTCTGACTAAAATCAGACTTTTAAAATGCATGTAAATGCACTGTTTGGTTAAATGGATTGTTGTGGGGAGATTGGGGCCTGTTTCTACTCCCCCTACTGTCTGTTAGCAGAAAACCATAATTGTGAGATCAGGGCAGCCAACTCAGTCTCCCCAGATGATCAAGGAGCAGTGTTGAGGATAAAGCAGTAGACAATGGATGGATTTTTACCTGTATGTCATGAAATATCTACTCCGAAACTGTAGGGGGAGCTCTGAAGGATAAAAGTGACAACATGACCAGACCAGTTTTAGGAAATGTATTCAGTATTCAGGTGTAGCCTTTGTGATTATCATCAGATTATAAAATTGGAAAGTTATGCTGTTTAGATATTTAATACTTGTATTAAATTATGTACTCTGTATTAGTATTAATGAATTGAAAGTCATTTTTGTAAAGGCTGTTTTTAGGTCCCTAAAAATAGCCTCACTATTTAGATTTGTTTTCCGCTCGGTGTGAGTGTGTGAGTGAGTGAGTGTGAAATAGCTGTTAACACATGACTTCTGATAACGGTTGATTTGCACGGGGTAAGTGTCTCCCAAATTTCCGCGATAGGAGTGTCATACTCCATTTATGCATTGTCATCTCACTAAAACGCTGCCATCCATTACACATAACTTCCAATATGGACACGCTCGAGCGCTAACATGTCTCCAGAAAAAGAAAGTCTCAGCGGCTGCTGGTGTGATCTCAGTTTGAGGTGATAGCTATAGTTCCAATGGCAGCTTGACCTGATGGTTGGAAAATAATGTGCTGAGGTTTGCTCACAATCTCTGGAATGTCTCTTTGATGTGATGAAACAGATTGGAGTTTATTTTTCTCTCTGGATCAAAAGAGCGCTGACTTTGTCTCCCTAACAACCTGCACGTTTTTTCTTTGTGTTTTTATGTGTGTGTACATTTTGAAAAAAAATCATCGTTTAAGTGTGAAATAGTAGTTAATATTTAGCTGATTTCATGTCGTGATGTTCTATCTTGTATCAAACGTCACTGTAAATATTTGACTGAAGCTGGACTTAAAATAATAATTATTATATATCGCAAATTAAATTGCAGTCACAAGACGTGTCAGAAAAATCACAATCAGGTCGATCAGCCCAATTTAAAATACTGTTAAAATACTGAAAATGCCCAGTTTTTTACTCATCTATAAAGAGTCAAGTGACCAGTGACAGGACAGGGACACTTCAGGGATAGTGGAAATAACTTACAAGATTACTCCAGATAATCAGGCCTCACGCTGTGTATCCTCTCCATTACAGGCCGTGTTGTCCTTGAAGTGGCACTCTTTATTCATTCTCTTCTTTTTGTGTCAATTTTCAACTTTAATTGGACATCTATTTTTGTCACCAAACAAGATTTATTACCAGCGTGCAGGGGAGAGTGAACTTGGTTGAAATTAGAATACTTTATGTCCATGACATGGGCACGTCCGTGGAGGGGCAGCAACCTTGTAGGTTGTTTCCTCCTGAAGGGGAAGGCGTGCGTGTGTGTGTGTGTGTGTGTGTGTGTGTGTGTGTGCCAGAGACATGCATAGTAAAGACACAATATCCTGAAAGTAGTCAGAGAAAGACCGTGAGAGAATGTGCTTGATCTAGGGATTTTCTGGAGGGTGGGGTTGTTCAGGGGACACTTCTCTGAGACGTCTCCACTGACCTGAATTCACTGTTGGGGTGTTTTATCTCCTTAACAGTGTCACCTTCAGTACCTGGAGAGGTAAAGAGACATTTCCATCCTTATATGTCATAGTGAAGCAGTGACATATTGCACTAAGCTCAGTAGCAGTTGGTGACAACTAATTAGCAGGTTATTTGTTGGAATTATAGATTAACTAACAGCTACGCTTTTAAACAATGACCATTACTCTTAACTCAAACATGTCCTAAGCACTCTGTCTTTTTAAGATTCACTTTTAATCAAAGCAACCTCAAGAATGTCAGGTTATTTGTTGTAATTGGCCCTTTACAAAGCAGTGATTTTAAAACTCACTGGTGTTAATAATCAAATTAGTGATAGTTGAGTTTCATCTAGTTTCCTCAGTATCCATATCTAAAATGGCTGCTGCAGATTAAAAAAACAACAATCTTAAAAATTACCGTTATTAACTTTTTATATTTCTATTGGCTTCTCTTCATAATACACTCCTTATGTGCTTGTGGTTAAACTTGTAGCTCCGTGCATGTCAGCAGTATGGGGGACAAGCGCTCTATGTTATTTGACCACTGCTCGGCTAGTGTTGGACAATCATTGCTCAAGGGAGCAAATTCTAAGCTGACGTGCGAATCTGGGGGGTGAAAGTGAAAACAATTGCTGCTTATGTGTAGAGTTGATGTGCTTCAGTTTCATGATAGTGATGATTTGTTACCAGTGAATGTTCCTAACATGGAAAACAATTAATGAACCTAACAGGCCCTCCTTGGTAAAATCCCTCTTGGATCCATGATTGCACATTAGTTTCTTTACTGTCAAAACACAATATTCTATTAATTAAAGGTGCAAGCAGCATAACAGTGGAGGCCCTCGCACCCACTGCCCTGCCAGCAGGTGGTGCTATTCTCCGTTTTCATGTGCTGATGTTTTCTTTTGTACAGATCAGTGAATGGTCAAAGGGCACTTCCTGTTTTGTGGCAAAACAGTGGCTAAATTTAAAATGGCTGACTTCCTGTTTTGTGGCAAAACAGTGGCTAAATTTAAAATGGCTGACTTCCTGTTGGCATGAAGTCAGCATGAAGTGTCAAGCTGATCGCTCAATGTACGGCAAAGTTATAGGCCACTTCCTGTTTTGTGGCGAATGGTCGAGATTCGCCAAAATTCCAATGGTTGCCATATCCCCACGCTTTTGAATCAGTGAGACCTTTTTTTTTTTCAGAACTTTTCATCTTTGATGTGTCTTTTTCAAATTGACACATTTTTTATGTTGGTACGATTCACATGCTCAGACGAGTTGCTTTATTTACGAAACATGCAAATCGCCAAAGATGGACGCCAAATTCAAACTGGCCGACTTCCTGTTGAGGTGAGGTGAGACTTTTTTGTTCATCTTGGGCTGTGACATGTTTCCACCAAGTTTCATGACATTCAGTGCAGCTGTGGTGAGTGTTGTAAGCATAATTCACCATTATCTGAATGTGTGGGTTTACACACACATTATGTTGTTAATATTGTTACTTACTCCTTTTAAATGACCAGAGACTGAGGTGACATCACGAGTCACGTGGTGATGGCTAGTGCCATCTTTATTTTGGGTGCTAAAATACTGAGATTGTTTTTCCTTCCTTCCTCAGCTTTACATTGTTTGTAAATGTTTTCCCTTTCTGTGTTTAAACACAGTCTCTTTGCACCACATGGGGCTACAAGGACTCAATTTGATAATTGATTCTAAGTGTTGTATGACAGGTCTCCATATGTGAACAAGGCTGACATTAGCACTTAAAGGCCCAGTTTCTCCAGCAGCAGGTGATTGATCCGTCTGATCGATAGCCTGGTCAGTGCATATAAGGCGTCTCAGAGAGGGTGAGGGTTCTCGCTCGGTGCTAATGGTGACGATCAAGAGTGGGGGGTTCTTAGTACAGTAACACACACACAGAGACACACACCACTCACAGTGTGGGTAACTGTCTAACTCAGGGGGGCAATCCTCTGCTCTAAGAAAACAATTAATGACAAACTCCAGCGCATGAGAGCTAGTGGGAGTGATGCAGGGTTCACAGCATGTGAAAAGGAGCATTCAATGTCCTTGAATGTAAATGTCCTTAATTCTGCGGGGTCCACAGCGTGTGAAGCAAAAAGCAGCAGCTTCAAGATGCATTCAAGAAACTTTGTAAATTTCAGCACATCATGTCCATCCCTAATAATTATTCTCCATATTTAACACTGTTTAAAATGACACATTCCCAAATTTCTACAGGATAAAACAAGAGAGAAGATGCTTTTCTGTTGGGAAATTGGTTTTATTATTGTAACCTTACTTCCCTTCACGAACCAGCCCACTTTCTGCCGCGTTGTTTACAAACCCGGAACCTTCTATCAGACCTGTGTGAGAGAGGCTTGATAAGGGCACAATGAAATAGGACGGTATTACAATGGATTGCAACATGGCCATACACAGTAACCATTAATCTCCCTCTCTACCCCTTTATACACTACCCATTTGACCATTTCTCATCACTTCCAACTTCAGGAGCATCAGATTACAAACAAAAAAATCAGCCTTTGTCACAGCTGAGGCCCATGCTCGCCAAGTTGACAGTCTTCCAGGACGGGCATCATTTGAATGTGTCCACTCTGATATTTCCCCTCTATCTCTCATGACCTGATAATGTGAACTCTCTAATGAAGCTATTGTGTGCCTGTCCAAAGCCATTGTCTTGCAGAGGGAACTTTCTTTTCTGTTTCCGACACACGCCGCCGTCCGTGATGAGCGCACCTGTAATGGCCACCTCTCTCTGTCTTCTGTCCCTGTCCCCCACTGTCTTATCATTGTTCTCAATTTCCCGCAGTTTCCCCACCATCTACATAAGCAATTTTTGCTTCTCCCTCTCTGCTCGTACTTGGTTTAACCTTTATCCTTGTTAATAGCAATTCTATGTATTGTGAATGTCCACTATATATATATATATATATATACATATATATATATACATATACATATATATATACACATATATATATACATATATACATATGTATATATATGTGTATATATATATATATATATATATATATATATATATATATATATATATATATATATACATATATGTGTATACATACAAGAGCACAATGAAGAGCACTAAACTTGTTGCTGTTCATGTTCCATTGTTTCATCACGGTGTAGCTCGTGAAGATGCCGTCTTTCTTAATCGAGCACACACAAAGCTTATCCGACCGCCAGCTGCCGCCTAAAACGGGACAATACAACTTACTGTAAGTCTCTGAGGATTTAGACATTAATTCAGCTGTCTCGAATCAGGTTACAGTAGAGGTGGACACATTGTCTTTGAAACACATTTGTCCTCTTATGACGAACAGCAACTACTCTGTGACAGAAGTGATAGATTTGATGGATTTCTTATTATTCAGCTGATTACTGACATCATTAGGATTATGGTTCTTTTGATACAGTGCAGTTTATGGCTGTCCTAAATGTGTATAGGGCTGCAAATAATGATTATTTACATAATCTATTGATATGTCAATTATTTTCTTGCTTTGTCAATTAGTTGTTTGGCCCTTAAATGTCAGTAAATGTCGTAAAAATAATTGATTTGTGTTTCTCAAACCTTGAAATGATGATGTTTTCAAAAAAATGTTGTTATATGGAGCAAAGAAACCAACACATTTTCACATATAAGAAGATGAACAATCACAAAGCTTGTTTTAGTTATAAGTTGCAAAAAAATACTTCTAAATAGTTTTAGCAATTATGAAAATAGTCACTCATTTAGTAGCTGACTAATGATCATTTAACTGATTAATCATTGCAGCTCTAAATGTATGTATTTGTATCATTAGCCCCTGAATCCTCCCCGTACATATGTGTACTTAAATAGAATAAAAAAGGTTTTGAGACTTGATTCAGATGAGCTCCTCTGCTCTAACGCCACTAAAAATACTGCTCTGACTTTGACAATTGTTCTTTAAATTATCACTCGTGTTAATGAGCACCGGAGGATTCTCAAGTTACTTGCACGCTGTGATGACACCGCCTCACCCTCTTTCTGTCCCCCGAGTGAATGTGGAGAGTAAATGATATTTTCAACACTAAAGAGGATCCGAGTCTGTGGTGCCGTTAGTCTGCGTCTCACTGGTTTACCATTGTTTGTTGTGCTCTGAACTCATTGTGGAAGTGACGCATACTGTATGTGAAACTCATTTACATTCATGTCTGACACACTTGTCACACAGTGAACTGACTGCCACACTGGTGTTTAAATGTCATCTTCCACTACTTTCTGCCTGACAAAGCTGGAGATGTTATTTATTTACCTGTGTTTGTGTGTGTGTGTGTGTGTGTGACTGCCTTCTTTCATTTTTCATTTGCTTATGTAAACAGTGTTGTGCTGGAGGAAGATCACTTTTCTTGCATGCCAGAGTAAATTTTTCCCTTTCATGCCAAGATTTCCTGAAAATCACACGGAGAGTGACACACTCACAGTGCGCCGCTCGCAGACAGCGAGAGCCGAGCATTGAAGACACCTTTGATGAAACAAGCTCATGAGGCTTTGATGTTTGTGTGAGTTTATGGAGCTGATTTCCAGCTGCTTTGTGCTCTTCAGGGCCGTCCTCCTACGGCCTCTCCCACCAAATTAGAAATGGCACCTGTACACCTGCCTTATTCTTTAACTATCAGCAGCTACTGCTTTCCTCTTGTTTTTCTACCACATAATGTATCTGTTCCATTATGTACAGCTCACTGTGGGGGTTGTAAAGAACTGAACTGAGGAATGGCAACGAGAGACGCACATACAGAAGATGTGTATGGGGGGAAGAATTAGAGCAAAAGTCCCATCTAACCAGCGAGTTGACTTAGACTAATTCTTGCCAAATTGATTAATTGCACACATTTAAATGGAGCTAAAGGCAGAACAAATAGCTTTAGTGCCAGTGCTTACTTCCTATGCAGTCGAAGTGTGGTTTGCAGAGGAACTCATGTTACAGTATAATATGATACATTACCAAAAATAATGACATTACCATTATACAGCAGTTCTGCAGCGATTGACATATGACAAGACAACAATACATCCCATTATCTGTCTAACTTAATGGTCCAGTGTGTACGCATTAAACATGTGATGGTGACCACTTCCTGTCCAGATTGCATGGCTTTCACACATGACTTAAAGAAGTAAACACTCAATTACCGCCATCCTGACTCTTCTCCTCTTGCACCCTCATCAGCCGCTTCCTCCCTGGCCATATGTGGGGGCTCATGTGGGCGATGCATTTTTTCCACATTTGCACTGAAATAAGAGAGGAAAACAAGCAAGGCCCTGACCTAAAGTAAATTCAACAAGCGATTACACATAAAGCATATACTTCTTGGTAATTTAATACATTTTCACCCCCTGTCAACGTCTTCTATGGCCAGTGAACATCCGGTCATGCTGTTCTCGTTCCTTCGATAAGCGCCACCATGAGGACATGTGAAGTGTAGTGAGTTAAATTGGCCATTTTTAAGACCCTTATTTTTTAAATCTATATATCAATATTTGGCGCCAGCTTATTGATGATAACGCCTCATGAGTCAGGATGACGATACGTTGCCGTATTGATATTTTGTCCCACCGCTAATATCCATTAACCCTCACTCGATACATACTTAGGTCACAAATATTTAATCACAGCGTTTTAACACTGAATATTGGTCAGTATTGTGTATAATATATAATATGTAATGCAGATTTAACCTAAACAGTGTCAGTTTGCCTACATGGTCTTCTACTGTACTATAATACAATACTAATGAATTACTTAATATACAGTAGATGTGGTGCTGAAAACTAACTATACACATAATAAGGAATTATAACATTTCACTAAGCAAAGACGTGGTCAATAGGTTTTTTTTATCATAAAAGTTTGTCTTTAATATCCTTATTCAATATATTAAAGGATACACTGTAAAAAAAAGTCTGTAGATTATATGGTAAAGACTGTAAACTCTTAAAAAAAAGGAAATACAACCAAAACAATACTTTTTTACTGAAAATCTACATAATTCCTCTAATTTACAAATACCGTAATACATATTACAGTCAACACCGTACATTTGCTTTTTTGTCAATTTTATAGCTGTTAAATCTATGAAAAAAGTATCATGATACATGTTAAAAGGAAAAATTTCACAGTATTTACAGCATATTTACAGCGTATTAGTCAAAGATGAGAACCTGCCCACTTTCCCATCTTAAGCACTAATATGTACAGTATTTATAAAGATTTAAGCACCGATGCTAGTTTTTCCACTGTTATTTAGTCTACATTGTGTTTTTGCTGCTACAAACCTGCACTGCAGCACAACATAGTGCCTGCAAGTGTTGGAGCATTTTACATTTTTCAGGTGTGTCTGTTTATGATGAAGCCACTACAGAAGCCTCATACTATCAGGAAACAGCTGTCCAGCTCTAATCTTTTTATGAGCGATATGCTGTTTTTAATGAAAGCCCTCGCAGCTCTCCACAATCAGCTGGCCATATCAGAGCTTATATTTCATCCTGCTATTGTGATGTCATCACAGGGCGCAGGCATAATACATAATTCCCTGTGTTATGACAAACTGTGGCCTCGGGCCAGAGAGGTATATGAACGCATTTGGGTCCATGTCAAGTCCACGCCATTTGTGCTGGAATAATCGCTGTGGGCTTGTTGTTGGATCATATGAAACAAGGGCTGACATCAAGCAACAAATAGGTCAGAGCTATTTGAATAAAAAGTGAAGAAGTCAAATGAATGGCTTTACAGCTGCTCACATGCCTGTATTCTCTCTCTCTAACCCTTTCATCAACATATTCATGTTTACACTCAAACTCAGAGTACACAGTTGTACAGGGATGATCATCAGAACTGTGATTTATCTTGATGTTAGCTATTACCTGACCAGTGCTGTAATGTTTGGGCACTGGTTGACATGATGAACATTATTTTGGTTAACCCTTTAACACCTGGGCCAGAAAATGTCCTGTGTGTAAGTGCTTTTGCCCATTTTTCCAGAATAACTATATATAAATATCTGGCAGTTATTTACAATTTACTGCATGACACAATACCGTTTTAACAGTTTAAAATGAAGAAAAACAAAAAAAAACAAACGGTAGTTGTACACGAACACCAGATTTTGCATGTTAAATTTGAAATATGAACAGTATAAAACATATTTACAATAACATTTCTTAGAGTCTATGTCTGAATGTCCAAAAACAACACTATTTCTAGACGTTTTTCCAACTCTTTTCCTCTCTAGCACAAACCATCGCATAATTACGGTAATGCAAAGTGTGCTTGTGCAAAGATATTGCTCATCTGAGATAACGCTCGGTGTTCAATGCTTATGGCATCTTAAATGGGGTTCTGAAAGATCTCTAACCAAAAAAATCAATACTTCTTCTTTGTACTAACATTTCTGTATCATATATATCTTTTTTTCAACTATTGAATGGTCAAAAATGATTGTAAATTGGTCGCCTTGTTTTTCTATGTTAGAAAATGTTGATTTAAAAAAAATAAAAAAATAAAAAAATGTAGACACCCACACACGCAAGAAACCGGTCATTTATTGGCCTTATTTCCAATCCAGTTTTGCACTCAAATATCATAGCTGTTACTGCAGGGAATTTATTGCTTCCAAAAAAAATATTAAATCTATTTAGTACAATTCATCTTTATCTGCTTCAATTGACCCGTGTTTGTTGCAGGGTCATGTTACAACTTGGCCAAATCTTGGTGGATTGTAGAATCTTGACTGAATCATAAATCAAAGTGGTCAATTCTACTTTAAAAACTTTACGGGAAAGTATTTAATTTCAAGTCTGGAAGACACTTAGCATACAGTATATAGACTTAAAATAATGCTTAAAAAATCGAGATTAAAATGATTCAATACAGTTGAATCTAAACAATAGATATTGTATTGTCTGAAAGCCTGAGCATAGAGACGAGCAGGTGTTGACTGCACAGGCATCCTGGTTGCTGTTTGCACTCTCTTTCTCTGTCCCTCTGTCAGCCCCAAAAATCTTTATCTGCTACATGATGCATGAAAGCACACAGTCGTCTCATACAACTTTACATGACCCTTAACCCCATCTGCACAGATGCAATATGACCCAGCTGCCACCATCCATTTTGGCCCCTGGAACAGATTCAATGAATTTTTATTGTGTCGCCTGTGTGTGTGTGTGTGTGTGTGTGTGTGTGAGTCACTCGGTTTGGCTCTTTCTCGTGATCCTCATCGCCACCAATATGTCTTGGAAATACATCACTTGGCACTCCGAAATAAAGAGCTGTGGCAGGACAGAGCTTTACATGCAGTCCTTTGCATTTGGTGTTGTGTAAAATCTGCCCTGTAAGTACCAGCAATCCTTCCATTTTCTTCCACTTTACCCTCCACATGAGGGTCACGGGCTGCACCCTGGACGTGTCACCAGTCCATCACATGTCCAACAACCATTCACCCTCACACACAGTCAATTTAGAGTGTCCAGTTAACCTCTGCATGACTGTGGGACAGAACATACAAACTAGGATCGCGTAACCTTCTTGCTGTGAGGCAAAAATGCACCACAAACTACTTTTCACTTCAAATCTGGCGTCGTCCTTTTATAGAAAAGCTTCTGTTTGATGCCAGCGTTGAAATGACAACTGTCACTATTTTAGGAACTTCATTTTCAGTGAATCTTCAGGGGCTTTGATACATCTCAGGTTTGCGCTCCTCTCTTAGCAGCCTGATAACTCCACATGGTGATTTCATGGCATCGTGGTTTCTCGGATAAGTGGACGGACTGTCAATCAGTGTGCACCACAGAAAGACACTGGTGTGTGTGTGTGTGTGTGTGTGTGTTCATCTGCTTTATTCACTGTCTTTTTTTCTTTTTCCCTCAGGAGCTTCTCAAATTGTCAGTGCCAAGCAACAAATGCATGTTCCCCAGAGAGAGAGAGTCCAAATATCCAGGGAATCAGGCGTCATTTAGCCTGTAAAAGCCTTTTTCTTTCCCTGACACCGTGTATTGCCTTCTCTCTTCCTTTCCTCCTCTCTCTATCGTCTGTGTCTCACAACTGTACAAACATTCAATCTCATTTGTTTCACTCTGGTTTCACGTTGGGTGGTCTCATTCATTCTCCCTCCAGCCTCCCCAGCTCCCAGCTCCCGGCGTATTGATCGGCTTTTTAATCTTTTCTTGTCTTACTGTCACTTATGTATGACTGAACACAAGTCAGGGCTGCAGCTGAGGATTATTCTCACTGTTGATGAATATATCGATTCATTGTGATTCATTGTTTGAACTTTGACATGTCAGAGGAAAAATGTGAATTATCACATACATATGTAAGAGTAAGGGACAAGACAATTTATTTTCTTTTGTATTTTTCTATTAATCACTCATTTCATGTGAAAGTTGGAAAGTTATGCTCAGTAATAAATACTTTTGTTTTAATGGTCAGGATCCAGTAAAACATTTACTTAAATTACAGCAATCTATTAGTAATTTGCGAGAATCATTTTACTTTTTATTTCTTTAATAGTTTTTCTATTTAATAACTAGGAAGCATCGCTTGTTTGAAAATATATGCAAAGTTAGTTTGTTCCAAGTTTTAATTTCTTGTCAAATTGATTTTGAACTGCTTTTTCCCATTACAATGTTTAAGCGTACAGTATATACAGAGGGTATTAGACAGCGATATAGAGTGTCTTATATCCTTTTTTTCAACACAGCCTAGACAATCCAATACAACTGTGTAAACACACCTGAGCAAAAAGTACTCAAGATGTTTGAAATCGGATTGAATTAGTGAAATATGGAAATACGGCAAAGTTCAAAGTTCACTTGGCTCATTTTTATGAACGAAAAGAAAAGAAAAACACGTCTATTTTGTGACTTCTGCACAATTGTGGCTACTTTTTTTATGTCACTACTAAAATCAATCATAACTTTGACTCAGCAACACATAAGAAGAGGATAAAAACACATTTTTAAAAGCCTGAATATGTGACCTATAAATATCCCAGGATGTCCATATAAGGAGTTGCGTATTATTTCCACGGCAGTTTACCAAGGGTGCCGCGTGAGCACGAAGGGTAAAAGATGTCACAAACGCCACCCGAGTACTGAGGCTTTGTTGAAAACCTTTTTAATATTTGTGTGCACCTAAAACATACAGCATACATACATCATAACACACAGTCAGGCACAGATTCCCCTTACAATCCACGACCACTGTGTTTTGGGGACTGAAACCATTTATATCCTCGCTGGTGGGCTCCAAACAGAGACATTGTTTAACCATCATAGATGACAGAGATAAAGCAAGGATAAGGACAGTGTACCACAACATGCTGCTGCTGTGTGTGTGTGTGTGTGTGTGTGTGAATGTCATTGAAGGTGTCGTGTGTTCTCTGCACACAGATAAGAACTAGAAGGATTGGTACCAACAACATAATGTATGTAAGGTCATGTGTACACGGCACTGTATATGCAAACGTTAGCAATGAAGTGAAATATGACAAAGATTTCACTTTTCCCACACGATCACATCACTTATGTCACGCCCTGTTTTCAGTGTCATGTGCGTCTTCCTGCACATGTTCGTATCTGTATGCAAAAGACAGATCTATGTAAGGAAATGGGAAAAGCAGAAGCAGGCCCCAGATGTTTTCCCTCTACTTAAATGATATTGTTGTTCTGGTAGGGTTAGCGTTAAAGAGCATGAATACACTACGCTATTACAAATGTGCTGCCAAATGTGCCAAATGTGTCCTGACAAGGAGGCGAGATGGGCTTGAGAGTTTTAAATCAAAGACAGAGAAGTGTAAGAGTCAAAGTATACAATCATGGTGTGAGCTTTATGTTTCCACTGGGTCACAGTGTCCCGACATCCGTGAATGGCTTGATTTTTAGGGATCAACTATGGGTGCATTCACACCAGCCTGCTTAATCCAACCCTAGTCTGTTTGCTCGGAAAGTCTGGTTGGTTAGGGGAGGTGGGAATGTGCAACCAAACTTGATGCACATCAAAGAAGCAAACTCTGGTCCGCCTAAATGCAGGAAGTGGACTACAACGCAGGGCATTGTGGGTAAACACAACCAAAATGATAGATAGACAGTTTTCGATATCAGTATCGGACACGAAAAGTTGTAAAAGTGGTCTTTTTGAAACTATTATTGTACGAAGGGGAATACATTTGTTCTAATATTAAAAAAAAAAAGTGTTTAAATTTCAACACCACTGCTTATGTAATGTATATTCATACCCGTCCTTCTGAACCGTGTGTGTGTGTGTGTGTGTGTGTGTGTGTGAGAAGCAGCAGCTGTCAGCGTGTGATGACTCAATCTCTTGACAAGGCTGGCACTGAGCAGCCATTTGGAAACTGAAGTTGATACTGGCTGATGAAGAAGTGCCACTGCCAATTAATGCAAGCAAAGAGTGGGGAACGTGGAGAGGAGCATCTCCAACCGGAGTTCTGTCTGTCTCATGTTGGCAACGATGACATCTGGAGGGTGTGACTGACTCCCGCTGTGATTAGAGATAACATTTTTACATTCTCGGAAACCTGTTGCATTCAAATTATAGTATCATGTAAGGCAGTAGAGAGTAAAGCCTGGCTGGAGACCCACACATGAGACACAGTCATGATGACGATGCTATAGGTCAATATGACCACACTGTGTATGGTCAACGTGCAAAGTTAAGGACGTGGTTGAAAATAGAACTGTGCAGTGTGCTAATTAGCTGCATTCTGCACATTGTTGGCTGTTTTCAGCTGTTTTGTTTGTTTGTCTGTCCACAGACACACAACACAGTTCCCAGTAAAGGTCATTTATTTACATCTTGTTGTTGTTTTTTTTTTCTGTTTCTCTTGTCAGACAACGTCACCAGTTCACTTCTGTGATATTCACTGAACAAAGTCCACACAGTGCACGGCGAACAGTAGCAGTGGCACAACGCTCTTCTACGGTGAGTAGGAAGCTGTTGCTGTATTCATCGCTGCACATCCTAGAAGGTTTAGTGAATGCAGTAGAAGTTTCCCTCTTGGGTTAAAAATAATAACAGTATCCCTCAGCTGAAGCACATTTTAAGACAAACAAAATTTTAAATCGCATCACGCACACGGCTGTACATTAGCGATGCTGATTGCGTTTTCTCAGCTGTGAATTTATGCATCGTTTCTTGTATTTTTTTTCTTAGTTTTAATCCTCTAGGAATGGTCATGTGAGGGACAATGTCTGCCAAAGGGTTCATATATCCAACCAAATCCACCTGCTACATTTCAAAATCCAGTATATATATAAATATAGTGTATATATATATGTATATATACTGTGTATTGAATTATTATAACTCATTAGAGCAGTTATCTGTAGGATTGAGAATAAAAACATTTATTATATATGCATACTACATTGCATGGTGAGATGTGTATATACATAAAATAAAACACAATATCTGAGCTTTGTACAAGAGAGATAGTCTGAAATAATGTGTATCCCTGTTAAATTCACAAATGTTATAAAGCATGGTCAGATACATGTACAAAATAAAACACATGAAGTTAGTGCAACATCTGAGCCCCAAGCTGAGACTCCAAGCCTGTCGCTCCAAAACTCAGTCGCCAATCAGCAGGCAGCTTCATAAGGAAAAGTTTGTTCAAATCCTCAAATTTACAAATGTTATGATGCATAAACAAAAACATGAGGTAATGCAACATTCTGAGCTTCACAGATGTGAGAAACTATTTATAGCAGGTTTCTAAAATAATGTGTGTCCCTTAACTTCAGTTTAAAGAGTTGAAACTCATTATAACAAATGTTATTAATACTAGAGGGTGATTCTATTTCTGTACAAAATAAAATTGTAAAAGTGCAACATTATGTGCAATATGTGAATTTGTTATGCGGAAGACAGAGAGATCTGATTCAAGGTCACTCAGTGGACACGGTAATGTCCTCCACAGCTTATCTTCCCTCAATCTCTGTATCACAACTGACAGAGAGAAAATAGCCGCATTCTGTGTACAGTACAACATACACACACACACACACACACTAATCTAGTCCTATAAGATACAGATAACCCCAGAAACCACAGGTAACACACAAACAAATCACAAGAAGTTCACTTTATCAGCAGCCAAAGCAGACCTGGCAACCTGTCTCCTCGCTATTGTTAATCGCTCTTTTTCTCTCTCTCCAGCCTCCATCAGTCTTTCTACCCTTTTCTTCCTCCCACCATCCCTCTCCTTCTCGCTCTCTCTCCTTCCTTCTCTCCCACTTTCTCCCTCGCTCACTCTTTCCTTGAAGCCTGCAATTTAATAACCTCAAGTGCTGTCAGAGGAGGCATTGAAAAATGGCTTCTATAAAACATAACGGCCTTAATCAGAGTGCGATGAGGATTCTCCCTGCTGCTGCCGCTGATTCTCCCACCCACCCCTCCTCCTCCTCCCCCCCAATCCCCGCCTCTAATGAATTAATGTTGAAATATGCAGGGGCTCAGTAGTCATTAGATGAGCGCCGCGAGACGTGATTTAAGATGGCTGCCTTTGTGCGTCTGCCCGGGGAAGATGGAGCGGGACGGTCCTGGCTGGACAGTGATTGTCTTGACTGACTGAGTCGCGACCACGCCGCTCCATTGTGAGGGCGACGGCTCGCCAAAAAAGTATATATCTGCCGGAATATTGCTGTTGTGATGACTGAATGTGGACTCAGAGATGCAGCTTGATTCGGGAGATTTATGTCCCTTTTTTTTTTTCCCGCCCCCACTGGCACTGGCAGTGTAACGTACTTCAGACGTGGCATTTCGTGCCACCCCGTGACTCAAGCATGTGTTTCATCCCCCGCCTTCAGTTCAAGGGTAACTGCTGTGATTTGTGGTCCCGGTGGCAGAGCCGGAGTCTGCTGACCTGTGTTCTCATGTGAGCCGACTCGACGTAGCTATTTATGCGGGCCGGTGTACAGTCGATCTTTTTTCAAAACATTTTGACTCGCCCCAGTATCAGTTTCACCTCATCATGTCGTGTTTAGGTACTTTGGCTGAACACTTCCTGTCAGGGCTTCACATTAACAGCAGTCTGCTGACACGGTGCCAAACACTGCCAGGAGGAGGAGGAGGAGGAGGAGGAGGAGTGGGTTCTGCTGATGAAGTCAACAATCCTCAGCCAACAGCCACATTTAGAGACCAACGGCTGTTTACTTTTGAAAAAAGCGAGTGTTCATCGAGATTAGATGAAGGCAACACGTGTTTATTCTGCTCTTTATTTGCCTGCTGACCACTACAGGTAACAACTAATGATGCAGTCAATTAACCATTTCCATTATTACTCTCTTTTAGTTGCTGTATAATGTGAGTAAATATAGACGTACAGTAGTTTTTACAAGAGGTTGCTTCTTACATTAGAATTTCTCAGTCAACTGCAACTACTTGACAAATCAACCTGTCATTAATGAGGCCCGTATGGAAATATAGTGTGTGTGTGTTATATACTCTACTGTATGTTGTTGCTTTAATTATTATTATTATTTTTTTTAAGCTTCTCCTGCAGGGGTTTATTGGCACAGTTTCTATTTAATAGTTTTTGTTTATCTTACTTTTTTAAGGCCACAACAAAGATCAAACCTTTTATTTTGTATCATGTTCTAATCTACACCTACAATGAAATCAAGCGTGTTTTGTAAAACAAAACGCTTCAGAGTTCATTTTTGTACTTTAAGATTGTGATTCCCAATATTGGGAAATGGCAAAATATTAATATTGTAACATATTTTCAACGAGATAACTTGGTCTGTAAAGTAACACTTATTTATTGTCAGACTTCATAAAATCCATTTGACGTCTTCAATACCAGCTTTAACCATCAAACATGCTTCAGACACGTATTTAAAAAGCGGGAACGTCAAAGTAGAAGACGCTGTAACTTTTTTTCCTGAACATTTTTGACAATGTTTCATTACGACCGGGCAGGTCTATAATCTATTTCCTTTGAGACTTCCTTCTTAAGTCGCGATCACACCATTCTGAGAGCTCTCATTCTGACGGCGGGGCGGAAATTAATTAATAAATAAACACTGCAGTTACATTCATCAACATGCGGCAAGAATAGCTCTAATTATCACAGGTGAATTAACACTTTCATTTTTGTGTCAAAAAATTAATTGTATCCCTTAACAGCAATTCCCAGGAGGATGTTAAAGAACAGAATGGGGAAGGTAAAAAGTGGAGGAGGGGGGGGGGAGACGGGACACAACAGTGTAGACCACCAGGAGTGCTAATTGCTACTTTCAAAGCCTTGCATCAGTGTTACCGTCCTTCTACAAGAGTGTACAGTGTCCCACAGAGAGATGCTGTAGGTACAAGTCTTGATCTACAGGACCTGGCAGGGGAAATATTCTTCATCATCTCTTCAACAGACACGTTGACAGAGAGCAGAGAGCTGCATTTAGATCAGCATGACGTCACTGTTAAAGTGAGACGAGAGTTTAACAACAGAGGAGTAAGACTTTGAACGCGGCGCAGGCCTGCAGACGCGCACATGTAGACGCTTTGTTACACTGACATACAAGAGCGAGGAAATAATACTTTGTCCTTCTGCGAAAGGTTAGAAAATGCATAATGCAAACAATGCTTTGTATGAGGGGGAGACAAAAAAGAAGAGGAATGAGCGAATGAATCTGTGTCAAAACTGCTGCTGTAAGTGTGTTGAAGGGCTTCAAACAACAATTATCATAATAAATCAATCAGTTATTTCAATTCAATCTTTATTGCAGACTCACAGGAAGTCCATAGAATAAAGTCATGATATTAAGAAAGAAATGTGATATAAATGTAATTATTTACCCGAGTGAGTGAGTGAAATATATCCAGAGGTGATGTCTTCATAGAGCTGGTTATGTCTGACCAACACTACAGAACCAAAGGATGTTTATTATCACATATTGTCTTCTTCTGCTGCTTTATCCTCCACATGAGGGTTCCAATCCCAGCTGACATAGGGCGAAAGGGGACATACATCCTGTACAGGTTGCCCGTCCATCACAGGGCCACACATAGAGACAAACAACCATCCGCTCTCACACTGTACGGTCAATTCAGACTGTCCAAATGTGCCCAATCCCCAAATCTGCATGTTTTTGGCCTGTGAGAAGAACCCGGAGAAAACCCACACACACGAGGAGAACATGCACACTCTGTGCAGAAAGGCCCGAACCACTATCATGTAATATTGTCCAAAAAATAGCAGGGGTGTCAAACTCATTTTATTTCAGGGACCACATACACTGCAATTTGATCTCAAGTGGGCCGTACCACTAAAATAATAGCATGATAACCTATAAACTACAAGAACTCCAAATGTTTCTCTTTATTTTACATTTAATGAAGTATCTTTGTAATGAACAACATGAAATTTCTTGATAAAAAGTGCAATTTTATGCCTAAGTTTACCATTTCACAGGTATCTGGAACTGAAAAGCTCTCGTATTTCAAATGTTCACAAATTCATCCTCTGGGCCGGATTGGACCATCAGGTGGGCTGGTTCTGGCCCGTGGGCCCTATGTCTGACACCCCTGATATATAGTATCAGAAACAACAGATAGATAGAAGATCACACGTGAGGATTTCTGCTTAAATCTCTGTTGATTTGTTAACTGATGAATTATGTTCGGCTTCTCTCTGTTGAACTGTCGATGATCCTCAGTTGAAGAGAAAAAAAAAAGAAAAGGTGATGACACTAAAACTATTTGACAAAAAGGTGCAATTCTCCATATTTCATGTGTTGCTGTACACCTGGTCTCATGAGTGACGGTATGGCTGAGTGTCTTTAACTCGCTCCCTGTTTTGCGTGTTAATGTCTGAGTGAATAATCGTGTACCTGTGCTTTGACTGAATGACAGAATGAGTGAGGGAGTGGAAATGTAGGACTCACTTCATGCATGCGTACGTTTGTGTGTGTCTGTGTGTGTGTGTGTGTGTGTGTGTGTGTGCGCGCGCCTGGTCAACCCACCGGTGAATACCAGTACATTAGCCAGGCCATTAGCACTTTTAGCTGTCTGTAATGCCCGAGTGTTAGTGACACGCTGGGGTCTCCCCTCCACTTAGGCACCATGTTTGACAGACAGGACTGACATGCCAGTTGACAGTAATGCCACTATGTGCGAGCGTGTGGTGCCACTTCTTCCGAGACCACATAAGAGGATGTTTGTTCAAACACGAGGTTGCCATCAAATGTATCATTATAACGTTTGTTTCTTTCATTTTCTGCTGAACAAGCAGAACAAACACCTTTTAAAAAAGAGCAATGATGCTGTTGCCTTCGTCGCCCTGCTAAATGGCTCTTACCAGTCACAGCTTGACTCCCAGCGGTGAATGAAAAGCCCTGTTAACACATACTTTGAGTTTCATTGTGTTGTCGCTGTATAAAAGAAACTCCCCTGCCTTTCTTTTTCACTTTTCTCTTCAAATAAGCAAAGTAGAAAAATCAACGTCCCATTTACCCCGGCACAAGGGCTGAAGTCGGAATCTTCCTTTTTTGGTGTAATATCCTGTTTGCAAATTAGAAAATATATCGCAATCATGTTCATATCATTACGCCCTCGTCCTTGTGATAGAAAATAACACATTGATGGTGTTGCGTGGTAATGCTCTATCTCATTTTAAATCTATTATACCCTGAATATTAAAGTGGACTTTGACTTCGAAACATTTTATCGCAAATCAGATCGTATCGTTGTGAAAAATCGCTCTTACATTCTTAAAATGATTCCGCCCTAACCAGCACGCGTGCGCCCCAGTGGAAGTGAACTGTCGTGTGAGACACACACTTTCAGGTATGAACACAAGATTTCTTCATCTGCAGAACTAAACTGCTCTGCTTTTATTTTTTAAACCATACTGTATATTTGTGTGGTTAGCTGGTGCAGCATTTAGCGGCTGAAGCGTCAGATAATGTTGCTCTGTAACTGCTGTACCTCACTAATAAGTTTTCCATATAAAAATAATAAAGGGTCATCATGTGTCAGTGTTGCATTCAAAACCGGTTTCCACTGCGGAAAATCGGTTATTGCAGCTTTAAGGGGGACCTATTTTAGGTGGGCATATTTATTCTGTGTCTAAAAATAATGCCCACAGTGGAGATTCACTTTTTAATGAGAAGATGTAGAGTTGCAGTGGCTCTGACAGTAATTACACTGGTTTTCCTGTGTATACAAACTGAGGCATACATTGAGAAAACACTCCCTCCTCCTGTGTCTGACCACAGGCCGTCAGTGTCAGATTAATCTCCACGTGTAAATCCAAATGTGGATGATGTGAAGTGCTCCTCAATCTTCACTCAATATACTGCACACTGCCAGTTCACCATAAATGAGGCCATTTGATGAGCTAAGTTTGGACACAGGAGCCTAATGGCGGCATTAAAGCACAGACCCGGGAGAATAGATGGCTGGACATCACTCACTTTAATCACCTGTTTCATTATTCATTGGATGGGTGCCACCTGGTCATACATGAAGGGTGTCAATGGGATCCAGGGTCTGGAGAGAGGAGTGAGACATCTTAAAGCGGAGAGTCCAGTCCAGTCCAGAGAAGCCTCTTTATTTTTAGCAGCAGCACAGGAGCACATTTGTCTGGCTCAGCGGCGGTGTGTGCGCTTTTTGAAAGATGGGAAATAAAAGAAATTGATTGTATCTGCGATGGTCTGATTCATCTTTGGAAATGAGGTCATTCTTTTTAATCGCATTCACAGGAGATTGCGTCTTTATGATGAACATCCAAAGCAAGTGTTCGCAGGGGTTGGAAGGTGCAGTAGAATTACGATCTGTTACTGCAAGTTGCTGCTTTACTTTGTGTTTCTCTGATTGAATGGTCGTGAGCGGCCAGATTCATTGTGGAGTCGGGAGTTTGCTTGTGTGTCTAAGTGAGTTTATCATCCATGTCGTGCTTGTTTGTGTAAAAGCAGTCATTATATCGTAGAAAAGGAACAAACCTGCGCCTCACTTCAAACATTAGAATTCTACGGAATCGATACTGGTACTTATCGATGCTTGTCTATAACTCACGTGACTCATTTGGACACCTGAACGCAGAGATGTGCTGGACGTCTTTGAGGAAGGCTGCACTTCTTACTTCACCACCAGGGGGCCAGCTCTACTGTATTTATATCTTTTGCAATTACCGTTATTTTTTCATGTTCGATTGCGATTTTCTTAGCACATAAATTAGACGTTCTTAAAAGAGACATTGACAGTGTCTTAAGTTACGATGCCAACACATCATATGTCCGGATTTCATAAACCCTGACCAAAAACCACCTGGATTCTGCCGGGAAGGAGCAGAAATGTTGCTGATAGACATTCAACTATGTTATTTATTGCTTACATTTATGCAGTAAGTTAATACTTAGCACGGTATTGTTCTTGGATCTCAGTTGTCAGATTTCAAAACAGAACTTTTGTCCTGTTCCGCATATTAGGGTTGTTATTTTCATTGTTGAATAATCTGTTGAGTCTTTTCTTAATTATTAATTATTAATAGATTAGTCGTTTTGGTCCATAAAATGTCAGAAGAAAAATGTTGATCTGTGTTTCCCAAACGTGGCTATGATGCTATGATGATATCTCAAATGTCTTGTTTTGTCCACAAACCAAAAGGATTCAGTTTTAATGAATGATTTTGAGAAAGAAAATCACATTTGAGAAGCTGAGCAATCTGAGGAACTTGTTAAAAAAACACAAATAGTGTTAATTAATAATCGATCGACCGACATGATATATCATAAATGGAATATATCATCATACCATCGTTATCATGAACAGAACTGTAGCGTAGTCATGGAAATGGCCGCCCTAACCGCGATGCTGGAGAGAAATCAGCATAGTGCATTTTTACACGACCTCGGCTGGTTTGTCATCATTAGCTGACAGTTGGGAAGCAAACTGCTCGAGCGAACTGCTTTTCTGATTCCCAACCGTTTGGAAAGTGAAGAATAAGGTTAATATGAGGAGCCGGTATCAATTTAATACCATTTGTTGGTGAAGTCCTGGATACAGCACTGGTAGCACAGGTCTATCCACAGGATGATCCACAACCTTGCATCTCAATGCAGTCCTACCGTCCACTTTTCACACTCACACACCACAGTGGAGATAAGAGAGAGAATAAGCTGTCAGCAGGCCCAGTTTGCCAGTCCCCTCTATATTCTTCACATTACTACAGAGGGAACAATGTGTCTGCGGTGGCAGGTGGCCATAGTTCATAATGTGCTGATGCTGACCAAGTGTCAGTTTGATCCATGGGATCGGTGAGTGGGACGGGGCTGTGGCTCCTGAATCCTTAAGCAAGCAACTGTGTGGTGCTCCTATGGGGACAGTCGGAGACATGATACAGATGAGACCAGCAACTATCTGCCTAATGGCAGACATACAAGGCAGAGGGAGGGAGAGAGAGAGGGAGAGAGAGATGAAGAGGAGGCAGGACAGATGAAGGGTTGAGTATCGTGTTTGAAAAAGGCACAAAGGCAGATACAGACCTTGTCATTCTGTGTTATTTGTCATCACAGGCAGTAACTCTAAAACTAATGTCCCATATCTGTCCCACAAACACACAAATGCAAATGTTTGCAGGCCGTTGTGTTTACAGGCAGTCGTAACAGTTGATGTTGTGTGTTTGAGGAGACTGCTGAGGCTGAAGTTTTGCCTCGTAAAAGTTTCTTGCGGCGAGAGAAATAAAGTCCGCAACTTTGAATTTTCGGCGTTTAACTTCTGTGTGTAATAATGAGCTAGAGGGCAGCCGGATATAAGGTAACAACAGATGTTGTAGAGAATAAGAAATGCTGCCATTTTCTTTTTCATGTCAGGTGTGCAGGTAGAAAATGGGAAATGAAGGCTGTAAAATAAAAACCATGAGTAATTTTGAAAAGAAGAGGTTAAAGGCTGATTTATTTTTGACACATTCTTCCTCATTTTTTCATATTCTAGAGTGAAGTTTTCCAAGCAAAAATCTCTATTGTGTCACTAAAAAAGCTACAAAAATGTCTTACTTTTTTTTTTGACCTTTTGTTTATTTCATTAATTGATACTGTAGCTTAAATAATATATCTATTGTTGCTATGGTTACCTGTATTTCACGAGACCTTCAGCGGTGATGTAGAACTATGGTTTAACTGTTGACTGGACTGTTTGTGTCCTGGCGTTTTACTGGGCACCTCTCGGCCAATCAGAAACGAGGATCTCTTGTAACCATGGAATAATTGCTATGCCAGTGATTCAGACACAGTGTATGTCTTTCTCTGCCGGTCCAACATTTAAAACACACGTCGGAGCGTGCTGATATGTTCTGTGGCAGCACAGGTACGAGTAGCGTGGACACATGAATCACTGGAGGGACCTACTTAAAACACAGCCCGTTGTTTACACACAGTGCAGGGTTTCTGCGGTGAACGATGAGCGCGATCAAAGCGACAACACACACAGTCATGTAGAGTGGTCTTAGTGAGGACACTCATAGACGTAATGCATTCCCTGAACTAAATGTCAGGCTGAACAAACGCTGGATGTGGACTCAAAAGCACGACTTGACAACAGTCTCAGTTTGAAGAGGAAAACCACCTTTTACTGGCCTTGAACAAAATGAGTTTCCAAAAAAGCACAAGGCAACAAAAAAAACACAAAAGAGGTCAAAAAGCTACTAATAACTGATCTTAAAGGGCAAGGAAACAGGAAACACGCAGGTGGAGGGATAACGAGAAACAGGTGAAACACATTAGGGCTGGGCAGGTAATCACAGAGGAGGGAAACGTCACAGGAAGCAGAGAGGCAACGGTAATTATTTCAAAATAAAACAGGAAACGGAAGAAAAGACTAGAGCTACAACTAACGATTATTTTGATGGTCAAATTATTATATCGATGAATGTCGATCAGTGTTTATCAAACCTGGAAATGACGATGTTCTCGAATGTCTTGTTTTGTCCACAAACCAAAAGAATTCACTTTTAATTTCTTTGTAATGTGGAGCAAAGAAATGAAGAATATGTTCACATTTAAGAAGCCGAAATCTTGTTTTAAGAATGAAAAAAGCCTAAAACCGATGAATCTATTATCAAAATCAGTAATTGATTAAAAATCGATGAATCGAGTAATTGTTTCAGCTCTACACAAGAATACTGTGTAGATATTACACTAAATGCATAAACCTCCTTGTTACCCTAACCACAATTCAAATCTAAGCCCTAAACTGAACATTTTCATCAGACATGAGGTTCAGCCTCATTAGGACCATGTTTTTGGTCTTAAGAGGTGACAAATACAAGTACACACACACAAACAGGGCTACATTATCAGTCCCAGGATCTGACTTCAGAGCATTTGCATATTCAACAAACCTGTCACATCCACAAATGCACTGCTGGTGCCATCTGCATTTTCTTTGAAATAGATTCATTTATTAAGTGATGAATGAAATATTTACAGAGTGACAATATATGTCTGTCACCTACACAATACACACGATACGCTCTCATTTGTAGCAGCGCGTGCGTGGATTTAATGCAAATAAAGCCTGTTTTTTTACAGGCTGGTCAGAAGGTGGAATGGTTCATCTGATGGCAGATTACAGAAAAAGGAATATAATACAGATTATAATAATTTGTGTTGTTTTTCTACCGTGGGGGAAATTGTTCATCATGAATCCGTGTGCTTGTTTATGCTTCTTAATACGGCTCTAATGTGTCCTTTGTACATATTCGACGGTATGTTGGTGGGTTTGCCCTCCAGTGCCTCCCTGACCCCCGCTCATTGTCTCTCATTGTCCCTCCCTTTGCCCTCCCTCCTCTTCCATTTCCAACGACTCCCTCCCTCGCTCTCACTCTCCTCTGGTCTTCCTCTGCGATTTATTGCACGGGGCAGGCAGACAGCAAAGAAACCTCCCTGTATGGAACGATCTGTCATCTCAACATTATCAGCCAAACACACCGCCTTCCCATATTGTGCTACAAGCGCTTGGGCAAATTGCTATTTTTATGGGACATGATAAAGGAAATGCTACCTTATGTTCACATTTTTTACTGCCCGGTGTCAGAGTGGGGCATGTTGTTATTCACTGTGTTGGAAAGTAGTTTGTGTAGCGCATGACGTGTGTGTGTGAATGTTGCCGGGCGGGTTAGGCGAACACGGATGTTGTTGTAAAATTGTCGACCATTTAACAGTCGTGCAGGGGCTTGATTCCGTCGATCCTCAAGTCATGTCAGTCATAATACATGATGAGACACATGAGTCTTGCATGGTTGGTTTTAATTAGTGGGAAAATCAAGAGTGATGGATTAATCTCAGGTACAAATGGCGACACTACTGTGAATGGAATATGTGTAATTTCAGTTTTTCAAAAAGCAACGCGGAGACGCATTTTTTTTTTCTTCCGTCAATTAATGTTTCGCTCATAAAATCAAGAAGTTCAAAAGTCAGAAAGAGTGAAAGGGCAAAATAAAATGAGAAATAAAGAGAGTTAAAGTCAAACCTATTAACATGTTCTGTGGGCAAAACGAGTGTATGTTGACTTCATTTCTCCTCTCCTCTCCTTTCCTCCTGTCTTTTCTCCTCCTTCAATCCGTCTCTCCCTGGGCCCTCGGCATGCCTGACAGCCAGCGCTGCGCCAAACTGACAGGCCCTCAAACCGTGGCCAAGAAAGCGAGCATTAATTAAGTCATTGCCGGACTGTAATTTCCTTGAGAAGTAAAAAAATTTCCTCACACGCGAAAAGGTTACCAAGACCTTTTCTGTGTCAAAATTACCATGCGTCATGAATATTAATGCGCTTAATGAAGACAACCTTTGGTTCATCAAGAATGTTCCAGTAGCAGGTGCCAAGCTGATAAACTCACTCGGTGAAAGCTGGCTTGTTGTTTTTTTTCTCTCTCTCTCTCTCTCTCTCTCTCTATCTATCTCTTTCTTCTTTTTTCCAGTTTTATGTCAGATCCTTAGAGAGTCAGTTATTTAAATCAACATCTTCCTATCAGAATGTACTTGCGCACATGGAAATAACCGTACACTCCTTTTATCCTTGGGTTTGTCTCTCAGGCCCGCAGGCTTTGGTCATCACTTTTCCAAAGGAAATGATTATAATTTTAAATCCTTCAGTCTGAGTGAGAGAATGAAAAAGTGTTTTCACACATGCCTGATACTTTTCTGTTGGATTTAAGTTCAATCAAGCCTGTTGACAAGCCAATTATATCCTGTCTTTGACATGTTTCAGGCGAAGTCAATGAGAAGCATTACCTAATCGTTAATAGTTTTGTAGTGTAATTAAAGTTTTTTTATTTTATTCTAGAGGTTTACTGTTCATTACAGTCATTCATGCTTGTGCCTTGCTGGAGGCTTAAATGGATGGTGAGGCAAAGCAGTGAAGTTTGACCAATTCTGTCTTTGCAAGCCTGACAACTATAGCCCTGTTTTCTAACGGAACGGTTTGGCACAGTATGATACTTAGTTTTTTTTGCGTTTTGGAACAGTACCTAAATAACCAGCCCCTTAGTGTTCCATTTTTGGGCACCGTTCCCTTTGGGTACCAGGGTAAAATGGTATGGTAAGGTCTAACTCCACCCATGACAGTCAGCTGATTGGGCGACTCCTGCCTTCAGTCTATTCTCATACAAAGCCCAATGCCATGAAGGAAACATAGCCTATGACCACACAGTAATAAATAAAGTTGCATTTAGTGGCTAAAAACCTCAAGGTAATTGTGACACTTTTCCACTATACAGTTCTAGCACGGCTCAGCTTGGCACGGCTTGACTCTACTCAGTTTATTTTGCTTTTCCATTAGTGATAGTACCTGGTACTTTTTTGGCCAAAGCGAGGTGAGCTGATACTAAAATGTGACGGTCAGAGAGTGTCGTCACTGGAAGAGTCATTAGCGTGACATTCGACACAAGAATCAAACCAAACAATGCTGAACTAAAATAGACTTAAAAAATCCTGAAAACATACGTTAATCTACAACATTTAGCAATGGAAATGTCTAAAATCTCAATATTTAAGAGAAGACTGACATGAAAAAGGGCGTGAGCCAAATCACAACCGCTCAGTTGTATTTTAGTTCAGTGATCGCTGAACTAATCCTTCAATTGAACTGATTCTAATGATTCAGTACACCCAAAAGAACTGCTTTGCTCGTCATTAGTTTGTGTTTTTGTGTGCCCACATCGAGGAAGTATTGTGAGTAATACCTGGTACTTAAACCGTGGAGAGTCAAGCCAGGTCTAGTAGTGCTAAGTATGCTAGTAGCTACAACACCTGCATTTCCACGCTTTTTGGTGAATTCACCGCAGCCTCTTGCTTCACCATATACTGTAATCATCCTTGTAAACACTGATCTCCTTCACATCACACTTCTTACTGATGACAGGCCTGAGATTTCTTTTCCCCAGCATGGCAGAATAGCATTTGATGAGCAAAGCTGACTCTAACATTAGCGAGAACTGTCATGTTAGCATTCGCTTATAGAGCGCTCATTGATTTGACTCTGCTTTTTGACTTTTTGACTTTGACTCCCTGACATTGACGCTAGTTCAACAGCACTGGTGGGTTTTGTCGATAGCTGATAAACTCTCATTGCTATGATTGTTTTCAGCCTCAAGAGATTTGCCTTGAACATGATTAAGCTCGTGCCCTTCACATGCACACGTACAAAAACATCCACGTCCAATGAATTGGCAGCACAGCGGTGTCATCATTGTAAGCTTTATTTAATGATTTATTGAATGGTGAAAAAGTCAGTGATTGGTAAATGGTTGCTGTGATAGATTTCACTGAGCAGGAACAAGTCACATATATAACGTGTCACATATAAAGCCTTAGATCTCTGAGGACAAGATGCCCCCTCTGCTCCGCCTCCTCTGCATCCTGCGCCGCCGCTGCCTGTTATTTCCGTTGTGTAATTGAGATGCAGAAACATTGACAGAACTCATTTACTGCGATGGAGAAATGTGTAATGTGGAGGAGAACACAGATTATTACATGAGCCTGCACGCACACACACACACATGAACATAATGACAGACACACATGTTGGTAAAAGAGAATGTAATTTGGCACCATTTTGAAGAGGCTCTTCAATTGTTCCGCAGTGATTTGTATCTGTGGTCTGGTGCAGCTGCAGATGGGGAGATGAACAGAAGTGGAATCATGTTGTGTCACTGGCTCCTGAACTGATAAAACACCGTGCGTGTGCATAGGCGCTTATTACGATGGCTTAACATCAGTGCACAAACAGCAACAGAGAGAAACCAAAGTCTTCTTTCACCAACAGATCTCCTCTGTTTCTCGCCCTCTTTAACAAAATCCCTCTTATTCTTCCTGCAACAGGATGACAAAGAATGTGGTTCATCCTCTTGAGACAAAGGACCTCACTCACACACGCATGTGAATACTCTCTCAAACACACACTTGGCGAAAAAACACAAGAGCACCGAGGTCTGCTGTCATACACCTCTCATTAATTCCTACCTGTCAGCCGGCTCCCCCTACCGTATCGGCCCCCCGAAAGGTGACAGCTTTCCAATGACTGACAAAGGCTCTTTAGGTGATACAGAAGATCCCTAGCAACCGCTGGCTTCTGTAAAGTGCCCCTCAAATGTCACTTTTGCTGCGCTGAGACGTGCACGTACACACACCCACACACAGTATTTTTAAAACAGAGGCCTCCTCTCAAGTCTTCAACCATCTATGACATCCAGAGGCTATGGATGTCACAGAGGCCTCAGCTCTTAAAGCTTTTAACATCCGAGAGAGATGGCGTTGTTTGACAGTGCTATTGGTGGATGCTATTGTTGTGTGTCGTTTTCCCGCCTGAGTGCATTATATTTGCTGGTGTGTGTGTGTGTGTGTGTGTGTGTGTGTGTGTCCGTTAAGAGGCACATAAGGAAGAGCAAGAAACAAAACCAAAGTTTTGCTCCGTGTGCATTCTGCTGTCAGACGCTGAGTGGCAACAGCGCGGCTCATACTCGTTGGGAGCGGGTCAAGTGTATAGAAATGTTGTTGTTTTTTTCTGTATTGACATCATTCGGCTGTCGGGGCTGATTCCGTATTGCGAGCACATTTTTCTGTTTCCTGTGTTGTAGTCAGTCGCAGTAGGCATGTAGCATATTTGACTGTGTTAAACTTCACACCTGAGGCAGTAAGAGGAGGAGTTTCATGTGCTTGTTGACCTTGTGTTAGCACGTTTTACTGTAAAAAAAAAAAAACCTGACTGCTGGAGGCAGTGAAAGAATGATCTTTTTAAAGAATGATTGAGAGATCCAGAAAGTTATAGAATACATGCTGTTCTGGTTCCACATGAAGGATCTTAATCCTAAAGTCTCACTAAGGCATTCCATGTTAGTTATTGCGTAACAATAAAACAATACAACCTTTTTTTATGTACTTAAAGCAAGGGCCTTGGTTTATTGGAGTCCGCCATCGCACTGAAAAATGGCTCCACCTAAAGTTCACAAAGAAGGAGGAAATGGCAAACAGAGTAGAAGAGTGGGGAGAGTTGTGAAAGTGTGCGAGTGGAGTTCCCTGACACTCATGGGAAAGGGAGGGCTGAGCAAAGGAGTCCATCTGCAGTTTCATCATTAGATGTCCCCAAAGCTTTTCCACTAGTTCGGAAATGTCTAAAATCTCTGGTGTGTCGAGCGAAAGCCGGGGATCGCGAGCCAAATCACAACCCATTCTGCCGGGTTTTAATTCAGTGACAGTGTCAGACGGAGTCTGTGCTCCGCTCATGCAGGAAGTACTGCATGACTGCTTTGTGCGTCACTAGTTTGTGTGTTTGTGTCGCGACGTCACGACAGTTTCATGCAGCCGTGCATTGACGACCCCGCCCACATTGAGGAGGTACTATAGTAATGGACTGACACCAGACTGAGTAGAGTAGATCCGAGTCGTGCTAGACCTGTAAAATGGAAAAGCACTGTTTGTTATCATTGTCCGTTCATGTGGTAGTCACACCATAAACTGTAAATTCATAACCTACTTAGCAATGGTAGATAAAGGGCATTTGGAACACCTGCAGTGTTTGAGTGGAAATGAAACAAAGCATTCTGAGGTCTGAGTACAACTACATGTCAGGATCAAGTGCAATCATGTACCAGAAAACCTGATCGTACAGTTCAATGTTTCTGTCAATTTCCTTTCGTTGTCCAATAAAAGTGTCTCAGGAGTGAAGATTCACACAGTTACGTCATCTCAGAGTATCAGCAGCGTCACTCTACGATCACAGCTCTATGTGACGTTGCATGTGCTCTTATCACTTTGGCCAGTTTTCTTTACACCGTGCGTCCACTCAAAAATAAGATCTTCCTTTGAACTTGGTCGTAAACCGTCGCGGCGTCGCTATAAACCGCAGTTTTGAATTGAAATACGTGTGCGTGAGAAGGAGAGGCTGCGCTTATCAAATGTCTCACACACTGTGACTCAAATGAGAATCACAACAGGATATCGCCGCTGAAAGAGGGAGAGGTCTTTGGTCTGTTGGGACGCTGAAGTCCTTTAAACTAAGCGCAACTGGAGGATTTTGTGGCTCGTGTGCAGAGTGTGAGTGAACTGAAATGTACACAACTGTTGACAGTTTGTCAGCACGGATTTTCTTCTTTAGATGTGAAATGCGTTGTTTTGGAGCATCTGCTGTAGATGTTGCTTGTCGCTGATGTCAGAGTAAACGTTGAGATAATCTACTTATTAGAATTTGATTTTAACCCCTTAACACAGAGCGTATCGCAGACGACGCGTCCGCCCGAGCACACTTCGCATTACCGTAATTACGCAACAGTTTGTGCTATCGAAAAAAAACCCGACGGTTTCTGAAAGCTGAGAAGTTGCACGTCAAAGCCAACATGTGGTTCTCATGGTAATGTCAATGCAGGTCACCAGAAAGGGGAAAAAGTGGGAAAAACACCTGTACATAATTTACATAGTTTCTGCCTGATGCCTGATTTTGGACATTGAGACAAATTTGTTTTATTTTAAATATGTTTTATACCGTTCAAATTTCAAATTTAACACACAAACTCCACACACAAAGGCCATTGTTCCGACCAGGGCTGTAAATTGTAAATAACTGTCAGATATTGAAAGTTAGTCTGGAAAAATGGACAAAAGCACACATTTTCTGGCCCTTTTATTGTTAAAATAATCAAAAAATAAGTCGACTTATGCGTCTAAAGGTTAATAATCAGAATCAAATGGTCTTGATGACCACTTTTTCTTTTTTCAAACAGTTTTCATGCACCTTCACGCAGCACTGTTTCTATAACACGTCTTTCATACCCACTCACGTGCTGCAGACGCAGCCCTCATGAGTCACTCGGGGTTAAGTGCCTTGCCTACGTACACACTGACATGTAGACTCGTGGAGCTGGGAATCAAACCCTCGACCTTTCGCTTCAAAGACGACTCGCTCCGCTACTGATGAGCCCCCTGTAGCATCACGTTCCTGGATTGTAACCTAATTTTAGAGCTTGTTAGACAAGTTAAATTAGCCTGACGTTAATATCTGCAGACAAAATGAGACAAGTGGATGATCTAAGATTTTTTTTTTTTTATTTAAAGTGCCCCTCGAAGTAATTATCCTACGAAATTGAGCAAAAGGATTTCACATTTTTATGCATGGACAAGATGTCATGCAGGTTTAAATTTCCTCCATCAGTAAACAAGATGATTACATTCAGTAAACAACCACAATGTGACGAGGGCTCGGGGCTAATTCCAGTCACAGAGTGTGCAGCCCTACATTTGAATCACTTTATATTCTTTAAAACATTCTCATGTTGCTTCCAATAATCAAACTATCAGCTGCTGATAGTTTTGTGCCCCAAAACTCTTCCTCGTGACTTTCACATGTCATTCATAACAGGGGAATGGCTGACAGTTGCATCGTAGGTTTGAACCTTGACCCCATAAATGCTAAATGATAATGGAGCTTCCATTATCATTTATGTTCTCCAACAGCAAGGCTCCTGTAAGGAATGGGAACATGTATATAATATATGTGGCTCGTGGTTCCCTGCAGGAATTAATTATGTAACCTATTGTAGCATTCCTCAAAAGTTCACAGTGCATGAAAAACTTTATGCGCATGGCCTTCACCTTTACAGGCTCATAAAATTGTAGAGTTGTGCTTCATTTTTTTTTTTTATACAATGTGATAGAGATAATTTATTAAGACCAGCGTATGTTAATGACACTCTACATGAGAGAGACTTAAAAAAAAAAAATTGGGTTTGATGTCCACTCACAACCATGAAAAGGTCAATAATATCTTTTAATATGGCCTCTAATGATATTCATGCTCTTAGTCTCCACCTTTAAGTTGGACTCTGTGGATAACAGTGGTGTTATCACTACTACTGTGCTTAAAAATTAAACTGAGGTCTTGTGCTTTCGTGAAATACGTTGTCGTATCTCAGCGAATACAGAGCATGATTTAGTGGCACGACGTCAGTCATATTTTCTGTCGCTTTTATAATAAAATCTCCTTTTATTTCCCTTTAACCAGCCGATTATTATTATTTTTTTAAAAAGGGGGTATTTACAGTGATACAGTTTATAAAATGTACTGTAGTTAAAAAAGTTATGTTGTTTTAGTCCAGATCAGGGGTGTCAAACTCAAATGACCAATGAGCATCTAGTCTGGTCAAGAGGGGGCCAGTCCAACACAATATCGCCATTAAGATATTTATGATGATATGTTACAGAATTTCACAGCAAAAGTGCTCAACAATTAAAACTTCGGTAACACTATGGATCCGGGAACACATATTCACCATTAAATAGTTAAGTACTTATTAATGCCTTATTCTGCATGGCCTTATTATACAGAATTATTATAATTATTATACAATAATGATCAGAATTATTGCTTATTAGTAGTAAGTGAGGAAGTTGTTGTATATGAATTATGATCTCAATATGCTTTGCTTAGTTTGGACTTTATAAGGTGGTAGTATCATCATAGAGCGTTGTATAAATGATGAGTCATAGAGCGTCGGGCAGTACAATGTGTTTAATGAAATTTAACCATACAGATTTGTTCTGTTGAGTGAAGTGATATCATCAGAAACTTTACAATTTGACCTGTTTATCCACACTCCGGTGAATATGGGAGAAACATGTGGCGGTGATTGTCGATACACACACACTGCACGATGAGGTCAGTGCTGCGTGTTGTCAGACTGCGGCAGCTCCTGCAGCTCCGCCCACTACTTGATTAGGCCGGTGTGACAACCCGGCAGCCTGGTAAGGTCAAGCCCTACAGAGTGTCAGAGAGGTGAAATGATGATGTATCTCTCTGATGCCTCCGTTTTTCACCTCCTGACTTTGTTGTTTTTCTCCTTTGCGCGACTGTCAACTTTTTTTTGCCAGTCTGCCTGGGGACGCGTCTCCCATCAGAGCTTGACAGTCCAAATTGTTAACCATCTGTGTACGAGCACCACGTTCACCACGTCTGATTTCATGTTTTATTATTGTATGATAATGTTATTTAATATAAGTAGCTCTCTCCTCTGAATGACTGTTTAAATTCCTGCCGGAAAACAAGCTTCGCTGTCAAGTGTTTTAAGTGATTTAATTTCTCTAATGAACAAAGTGACATTCTGATTTGATGTTTTACTGTTGTATTACATTGTTAGTTAGTACATTACACTCCGCTTTTGCTTTTGTTGTTGTCAATTATCCACCCTTGGTGCTACTTTTATCTACTTCTCTCATTCCTCCCATATTTATTCACTTTACCTGACAGTGGTGAGGCTGTGCGTCCTCACTGATGATTTTAAAGGCGGATATAATGAAAATCTCTTTTTTTAAAAGAAAAAAAAAAATTGTTTCAGTGGTTGTTTTTGTCGTTTGTTAAAACAAAAAGCTTGTGCAGTCAGTCACATTTGGTGCACGTGATGTTGTCCTGACACGTTTCTGAACAAAGTTTCATTTTCATTGTCAGACATCTGTTCTATTCTGCCAGTCGTCGAATTTTTTATGTTTTTAGAGAATTCAGAGTACATACACACAATAAGCTCAAACAGTCACTTTATTAACTCACATACGTTGCATTATTTAATCCCAGAAACAAATATGCTCTCTCCTCAGGACGATGTCAAGTGACTTGAAGGTGACAAACGCCGTTGTGATGTGGTCGTCTCGCTGTGTCTCTGCTGCTGCTGCTGAAGACATGTCTCTTGTTGTTCGCATGTCATCGCGTATTCTTCAGCTGATAGCGTTGCAGACATTGTTGGAGACGCCAAGGTCACAGACGTGTCTATTCTCAGCATGATCTCGGGTATATTCTCCACTTCCATCGGCCAGGACTGCAACCAGTCATTATTTTTAATTATCGATTGACCTGTCAGTCATTATCACCGTTAATCAATCACTTATTTGGCTCATGAAATATCAGACAATGGTGAAAGATGTTGATTATAACCTCCCCAAATGTCCTGTTTAGCCCACAAATCAAAGATATTCAGACTATCGTCGACGCAAACTCTCTCTCGTGTCTCTTTTTGTAAAACCAGTGAATCGACTGTGAAACTGAACAATGAAAGCATCCGTCGATTACGGCTGCAAATCAACTCTCGTCACAGGGAGAGCGAGAGAGATGAATCTCAAATTAGTATGTGACTCAGGATGTCACAATGGGACGTTGTTCTGCCAGATTCTCATGTGTGTGTATGTGTCTCTGCGTCAGCCTCCCTGTACAAAAGTTGTGTGTGTGTGTGTGTACTTGTATTTGTTACCTCTTTAGGACCTTTTAGAACCTCAGCGGTTAAGATCAGGGCGAAAACTTCAATTGTGGATAGGTTAGGTGTTAGTCAATAACTGCTTATGGTTAAGTTTAGGGATAAAGCTTTGGTTTAGGTTGTCCAACTAAATGGGAACCAATGCACTGTCCTTAGAAGAATAGCAGCACCAACCTGTGTGTGTGTGTGCGCTCAGGTGGCAGATACCCGAGGTAAATCATTTCAGATCCATTTATTCAGAGGCCTGTTTGCAGACAACACTTGCACAATGCTGCCAAAGAAGTGTCACAATGTCAGCGACTTTGTTTGCAGCTCTGCCCCCTCCCCAGCTGCCATGTGTGTGTGTATGTGTGTGTGTGTGTGTGTGTTCTTTTGTAAACATACACTGTATGTTCACACATACTGTAATATATGGCATGGTGCATCTTTATTCGTGTGACATAATTCCGGTGGCTCTTGTTCAGAGAGTGTGAGAGAGAGAGAGAGAGAGAGAAATAACATCAGCAGGGGAAGCTTTGCTCTCTTTTGAATTTCTCTTACTGCCGCGTTGCTTTCAATGACTCCTGCCTCAAATCAAGCTTCACTCTCAAAGTACGAGCGTTAATTGAATTACTTTAATGAACAAAACTCGGCGCCGTCTTTGATTCTTAAATAGCAAATTAATTTTTTTAAACGGCTGAGATCAAATTAATGGTATTTTTAGTCTGAGAGAGTTGATATTTTTGTTTGGATTTGACAGCTGTCGTGTTCTGCGCTCAGACTGAGCTCGTTTGCGCGCGTCGCTCAGGCGCTGACAGTCGGTTGTGACAGTTGTAAAGTGTACTTGAAAAAGCGCGCGGCTTGGACACTCAAGGCAGCCACACGAAAGATTTGCAGGCTGTGATGTCTGCGTGTCAAATTACTTATCTCACTAAGCATATGCCGCCACTTCAGAATCATATACTTCAAACCGGCAGCCTTCAAACGCGTCAGAACGGACCATCTCATTCAACACATCAGTCATTTAGCCACCAGCAAAATGAGCGAGATGTCATTTGCACTCAACGAAAAAGCTTGGGGAGACATTTAAAGACGCTCTTGATGACTGTTTCAATTTGGAGAGACTGTTAATGATATCCTCTCTGCTGTGAGTATTTTTTTTTTTTTATGAAGATGCAAGTGAACGAGAGGAGAGTTCTTACGTGCACTTCAGCGATGGCTTCGCCAATTATTAATTTGAATCCCGAAGACAATTAGTAAATCACCATGGCAGCCATTATCAAGCGTTTTTTTCTTTTTTGCCCCGGATTTTTTGAAGAGCGAGCCAGTCTTTGGGGTGACTTTATCCTGCCACCGGTGACAGAACATAGAATAATGAGCGCAATCACACGTTTTCTGTCAATAACAAAGAGCTCAAAATAAGATTGTGCAAATACTGTAATACTGACCCAGTAACAGGAAACCAAACAAGCATTTTTTTTTTTTTTACTTATTTGACCCCTGCTGTGCTTTTCTTTTTTTCCATATTCCTTTCTTTGAGACACCCTCCACACACACACACACACACACACACACACACACACATAATGATGCATGGATGCAACACACCAGACCTTGAGCTGCAAAGCAAAATATTCCACTTGGTTCGTACTGTTTGAAATGGTTAAACTATTTCATTGCACTAATTGGCCAGTGTCATTCCTGACGTTTGGATAAACAGAAAAAAAGAGCAAAGGCTGAGGCAAATGGTGGCTAATTAAACTCCATATGTGTGTGTGTGTGTGTGTGTGTGTGTTGCAGAGACACAGAGAGTATCCAGCTGACAAAAACTTGGAGTGACGTAACATTCAGCTTGACAAAAGCAACAACTTATCCCGGCGAAGGGGAACTCAACGTAAAGAAGTAAGAAAAAAAAGAAAAACGGAAAGAAAAATCAAGTGTCTTTGAAATCCTCAACCTCTCTAATTGCTGACTGGGAGAGAAAGGAAAAACAATCATCTCCCACACTTTACTTTAGGCCATTTTGGCAGGAGCAGCAATTTTAGGCTTGAGTAGTGTTTTAATCAGGTTAGAAGTCTCTCAGTTTCTGCATTATCCTTCTTTATTTCATCAAGATGTTCAGTAAAGGTGCAGATACTGTGTGTATATGTGCACTACAGTGTATATATATACAGTCAATCTCATCTTGTGTTATTCTTCTTGACCATCACTGCTGCAAGAGATGTGACAACAAAACCAACCCAACTCATTTTAAAGATCAAATACAGTGTATAACAATTCTGCACTGCAAAAAAATTGTGTAAGTTACTTGAATATAGTGTATTTATCTAAACACACCATTCTTTTGGACTTATTTACTTCTTAAGGCCAAAGATACTTTAGATAATTTTACTTGTTTCAAGGTATTCAAGGTATAATAGCTTTTTTTTTTAGAGGCATTTTTTTGCAGTGATCTATAGAAACTGTATTTAAGTTTAATGTAACGGACCGTTCTGGTTATTCTGGTCGTCTTTTTTTCCGTCGTTCTGTTGCTGAAGCTCTGTCTGTAAGTGCACAAGGGAGCCACACACAAGACAACATATCCCATGATGCCACACTGCTTCGCGACGTCATCAGATGAGGTCAGTTTGGGGTGTTTTTTTTGTAGTGAGAGACTGCTAGCAACAGAATTAACATACTATGCTTTTAAAGGAAAAAACCAAAGTGCGAGACACAAACTTTACAATACGCTGAAGAACGCTTGACCCCTGACCCTTAGGGGGGGGACATTTGTTTTCAGATATGTAGCATGTGTGCTGGTCCACCACATTGTCCCCGGGGGGGCGATATCTTCCTCGCCACGTCGCTGCTACTCTGCCACACCGTTTCACCTCGTGTTACAGCCCCTGTCTGGCGCACACACACGTGGACACACACACACACACACACAAACACAATCCCTCAAACCTCCCCCCGCCCTAACCCAGCCCCCACCTCGCCTCTGTCGCATTTGACCACTTGTCAGGGGATGTTTATGGACCATTGTTTGCAGTGCTGATGATCATTGTCACTGGTTGATTCCATTACCCAAAGCCCTCTGATGGATGGGGCCTAACCTGACGTCCACTGATACCAGTGTCCTTGACCACTGGGGCAAACGCAATGAGCAGAGGGGCCAGTTCAGAGAATTGTATCTTTTATTTACCTTTTCTTTTCTTTTTTACCCGACAGAAAAGATGCATCTCTGTCGGGTGTTGTTAGGGTGGTGGATTTGCAGGTGTAAGTCAGGGCAGAGATGTGGGAGGAAATAGCTTCGGATCTAAATTCCAAACGTCGAGGTGTGTTTTTAAAGTCTTTTCTGAAATGTAAAGCACAAACAGAGTCAGGGTGCTCTTTGATGTGATGACTCTCATCCGTTTCACACAAATTACTGGTTATAGACGACGACGTTGCCTAAAATAACTGCTGTAAGACCTTTATTGTCATGGTTACTGAACAAATTATGTTTGGTAAAAAAAAAAAAAAATCATTATCACCCTTAAAAAACGAAAAAAACAAAACTGTGTTTGAGTATTTCAGAATAGGTGGAGAAGATTTTTGCAACGACAATCACGGAGTGGGTTATTTTTGTTCACGTATCAATAATGATGTCAGTGCCATGTTTTCTTTTTGCTCTTTTACTAACACATACATTTACCACCTATAGCTATAAACCATCCATGTCCAAAACATGACAGTGGCGGCAGACCTCTCTCATCTCATCTCTTTACATCATGTTGTCTCCGCTTAGTGAAGCATTTAGGTCATATTTCTGGATTTTGCTTTTGCTGTAATCTAATCCAGTTACTTTGGCCAGGATTGGAGTATCATATCCGTTAATCCCGAGGAACACTACAATTCTTGATTGCTGGGAAATATCCACAAAATGGTGCGGTAACAGGTTACAAACCACATACTGTAACTGACACACAAGAGGAACCGCGCTTTGAATCCAGGTCTGTTTGCAGATTTCGTAGACGTGTGCAACTGAAGCTCTTTCAAAAAAACATACAATTAAAAGTGAAATAATGCTGTATTCAGTCAATATTTTATTAATATACACATTTACATGCAAATACGGTGGCGACAACATTCAGTTTTAACATAAATTGCAACTTGCCAAATACATATTGTTGTTAAACAAAGAGAAATATAAAGAAACTTGATTATTATTTCACTTCTGTCATTGTCTAGTTTTGTGTGAGTCTAGAAGGACGTGTTTACTGTACCATGAAACTTAAACGTAAACACATGAAAAGTGTAAATGGGAACGAGAAAAACGCAGCCCTGTTAATCAGGTTTTTACGTGTTCCCACGCTGACATTAATTCATATAATGTAAGTTAAACACGGAGCCATGAACGCGACAGTGATTCGCGTCGCTCGCCTCTTAATCGCATTATCACAGTGCATTCAAAACACAAGTGACACTGAGGGGTTTCCCTGTGGTCCGGCCTCCCGCCGTGCTCAAGTGTCGCAGCATCATTTGAAAACATCTCTCCACAGTCTCGCTGTGAGTCCGTGAGACGTCACCAAAACAGACCAGCTCAAGGTCAAAGAATGGTTTTCCTGGATTCAGCAGAGGCAGACGGCTGCAGTTACTGATGTCGGAGGTTTGACCAGGGCCGGCGTGTCAGTGAGGGATCAGCCGTGTTGTTGGGGCAATGGTGGATGAAGCAAGTGTTGATTGCTAAAACATTTACCACGGGTCCAGTTATCGCCATTTGTCACCGGGCGCTGGCGTCATTGATCAGGATGACACAGCGGGCAGAATTCGCAGTTAAAGACACATGTTTCACAAGCTTCTCCCCGGCTCCCCCCCCCCGCCCCCGCCCCAAAATCGTCACATAATGACTTCCCATTATTATTGTGAACAAAGACAGAGCCATTTTCCATCCCTCTGATCTCTTTTGTCAACGCATCGCCACTGGGCAGATTAGGAAATAGCTTCCTGGATCAGACAAAATAAGAATCTGAGAGGGAAACAAGGCCAAGAGTCTGCTCTCTGATGTCAGTGTCGTCTGGATAGTTGAGTCAAACCATTTCCACGACGACCGCGTGGACTGTTTTGTCCGTGTTCCCTTTAAGACAATAAGTGTACAAGAGGAAAAAAAAACAAAAAAAAACAGGCTAACCCAAGTCTTCAATAAAACAAACATTAATGGCATTGCGATATGCAAAGCTATGCTAATTTTATGCACGCTGTCAACCCGCATAGTGGCCGTTCTTCGCTCATTTCAAAAGATACGGCTGCAATTAGACGACAGCTGATTGAAATCATTTGCGTTTTATGATTCCGTTACTTTTGAGCGCTGACAGGGCGTTGCACAATTCCCTGACAGTACGTTTCCCCCGCACGCCGAGATTAACTGCTATTATTGACCCCCGATGGAAACCGACGAGTAATACATTTCAAACAAACGGCTCACTGTGTCGGTGATTTGCATGCGGCGTGTCATTTACCATATTCCCTGATTACCTAATGATATATGCTTTAATATAACACGCGCTTTCAAAGCAATATGGGCGCCATATACCTTAGCCGTGACTTAACGTGTCGGAGACAGAGAAAAATTGAGATGATAGTTTAAGGGCTGAAGGGAAAAGAGAAGTCTTATCAGTTAAGACTTGCTTTGTATGTCGGGGGGTTTTTTTTTCTTCCCCCTTCTCTCCTTGGAAAGCAGGGGTGCAGTTGATGAATTCTTAAGCAGATCTCGCTGATAATTGTATTTCATAACTGTCATGTGGAGAGGGACTGTCCGCTGAGAAGCTATTTGTGTCACTGCATCTCTTTCCCTCTCTGTCTCGCTCTCTCTCTCTCTCTCTCTGTGTCTTTGCAGCCTCTTCAATAAAACTCAAATCACGACAGAGATTGTTAAGTCTACCCCCAAGATTATTAAATCCAAATGGAGAATTTATGGTTGACACTTCATAACAATTAATCTGAGATGCTTGATTAATAAAGTTCGCTCACCCCCTCTCTCCTCTCTTCACCCTCCCCATCACTAAAGTTGTCCTGTTTGAGTGGGATGGAGGAGGAAGAGGAGGGAGCAGACATACGGGTGGCAGGATGGTTGTCAGGGACGACATGAGTGTCATTCTTTTTGATTAATGGAGCATTGTGACCCCGCCCCTAACCCTCCCTCTTTCCCAGCATGCCCACTCACCTCTAGAACCCCCTCACTCACCACCACCACCACCACCAACCCCCCGATAACAGGTAAAAATAGATGTGGGCCAACTTAGGTTTCTCTTTGGATTCATGCTCAAGCGTGATCTGATGGGGGAAAGATGGTGAAGTCAGGAGGGATGGACGAAAACAGCAGGTTCAATTAAACCA
This sequence comes from Solea senegalensis, assembly GCF_019176455.1. Lineage (NCBI taxonomy): Eukaryota > Metazoa > Chordata > Actinopteri > Pleuronectiformes > Soleidae > Solea > Solea senegalensis. Next base: position 4,524,345 of record NC_058039.1, on the reverse strand, counting down.
GAGGAACTGGTTCAATAAATGAAAAACACATGCAAGGGAAGATGAAGATAGGAAAGATAAAGAGGACGTGACAGGGAACAGGAAGGAGAGGGAAGAACCAGGAGACAGATTTTTGGAGAATGTCGCCTACCTAACCTTGTCACCATGTTAAGTCAGCTGTGATTAATTAGTTGAGTGAGACTGAGCAATTAGGTCAGGAGTTTGGGTGTCCATGCGTATGAATATGTGTATGCTCACATTTTTTTTATTTTTTTTTCATTCACTAACAAGATTTAGATTTTTCCAGTCCCTGTTTTTCCTCCACGAGAACACACACACACACACACACACACACACACACGGCACTAAATCAGTACATTCATAATTATTAGAATAATACACGTTAAAAGGAGAAAACAACAACACACACATGAACACAGGCGCAATTAAAGGCACACGTTAATACGAGCTGAGCATTTCACAAATGATAAAGGAAAAGTGGGAGTGGCCTGTTTCCCTTCACATGAATAATAATTGTTCTCACAGTGATTAGTGTCAAGAAAACATTTCTAAAGGTTGTGTGAAAAAACAAAACAAAAAAGAAACAACTACTTAAATCGTTTAGGACTTTTGGATGACATTTTTATTTTGTGGCAACTTCCTGCACGACTCTGTCTGTGTCCTTTTGTTTTTCCAAAGCGAGTTTTAACATAACACAGTTTCCTGTTGTTTGCGCGACATGTGAGCAAAGCTCAGACGAGGTGTCGTCGCACAAAATAGCCGGATCATTTTGAGAGAGTGTGAGGATAAGAAAACCCTTAGACAAATCCCTGAACCAGTAAAGGCTTACAAAAGATCATATTTAACAATGATGGCTATATATTTTCCTTTTTGCAATTAAAGAGTCCCTCTGTGTAATTTAATGCTTCTTTTCAAGTGTCGGGTCCCCTGAGACTTGGCCTGTAGCTATGCCATCGCTCTTGGTGATTATCATTAATGAATGTCGGCGAGGACCATCCCTCAATGTGACTAGGGAGGAAACACAAGCCCTAATTAAAGGTTCCTATTCATAAATATATGCCTCCAACTACACGGATCGACCAGCGCTGTGCACACAAGTCATTTTAATGTCAGAAAAGCACCTTTTTAAGAGCATTTTCTTCCCTTAATGTACAACACACCCGCAGCACTGACAGATTTTTGCCGCCAAAGCCCACAGCGAGGGATCTGTGCAATTTGAAATTCGCCGACTTAAATTTAGGAGTAAAGCTGAAGATTAGGGTGCTCTAATTTGACACACAAGAGGAGAGAAAAAAAAATCCCCGACTTCTAACTGTGCTCTCACAGTTATGAGACATGTTTTCGCGGGTTATCCTCAATAGACTGTTGTGTTTGCAACACGGGAAGTTATTTCCAGCACGGAGATGGAGATGTTTCACAGATTATCTTACAGTACGTCACTGTGGAAGAAAATAATCTCCGTTAAAAAAAACAAAAAACACATTTTAATGCTTTTAATTGCTCCAAATGTGGACTGACAACAGCTGTTCTCTTGCAAACCCTACAGTGCACTGTCACGTCACGTTCCCAGACTAAACTATTACTAATTGTTGTGTGAAGAAGATAATGTTTGGGTTTTTTGGTTTTTTTTTTTGTTTTTTTTGGGAATCCACTGGAGCTCAGGAAGTCTTGTCGGAAAACGAGCTCGGTGTTTGGCTGTTTCTCTTTCCTCCTTAATGGCTGAAAAGTGCTAATTGGAGTGCACGTGTCAGAGAAAACAAAAGGCATGGGAGGAGGAGCGGGAAGCAGCGAGCAGACAGGCAGGTATTTTGAAACGTGGAATGTGTCACTTTCTTTCAGCTGATTTGGTGAGGATTTTTTTTTTTCTTTTTCTTTTTTGCGAGGCGTTTCCGGGGAAGCGGGAAATCTCCCTGTAAGCGCAGATGAAGTTTGGCCTGTTACTGTTATGTCGCTCGTGTTTTAAAGCAGTAAATACATAATTAGTGGGGGGTAGACGCACATTTTCTATTCTGCTCGACAACATTTCCGCACTTGGTGTAAACAAGCCGAAGTTGCTTCACAGCGGAGCTCCCTCGTCGCGGCAAATCCCACCGAGGCTCCACTCCTTTTCATAAACTTCCGTCTGTCACTGCTGCACAGCATTTTCATCACAGTCTTCGTCCAAACTGACAATATTATAATAATAATAATAATAACAATAACAATGAAAAAACAGAGCTCAGGTGGGGATTACAAAGCTTTAATTGCACTGTCAAAGCTACAGCAACGCATCGTTTTATTTAAGTCGACGTGTTAAACAAGTCGTGGAAAAGTAAATCTCTGTAAAATATCAAAACGTCTCTCTCCTGCTCTCCACACTCACACTTGGCACTTTAATTATGCAGCCTTATCTGATAGATGTGCAGATATCGCTGGTGTCAAAGTTAGAGCCTCCTCTTTATTTATTTTTTATTATATATTCTTATATTCAGGCTGTCAATGAGTGTCTGGAATCTGATAGGACACATCATTGATTGAAGATTACTCAAGATTATGAGGAGAGGAATTATCATAAGCTGTGAGCCTTCACGTTTTCCAAACGTGAACTTATTTGAATGACATTAAGGGGGAAAATATTACTCTTTATTTCAGCGCGGCGATAAGATGAGGAGTCGGCTGCTGTGGCAGATCTTTATACAAATATTCTGATTTTTCTTTTTTCCGAGACACGCCAAACACCACGAACTCCTGACAGTGAATTAGCGTGGTGCCAGCAGGGCCTGGATATTTTGAAATCCGAGGGTTTATGGCTGCAGAAGAGCTCGGGTGATTAGCCACAGGCCAATATATGCAACACAACATTCATTATTTATGAATTAGAAGAGGTAGACATTAAATTCTACTTTTGGGTCAGTGAGATGTTTGTCATTATGCTGCGCGTTGCCACAAATATCGCCCTAAAACGAAACTGAAATAGAAATAAAACAGTGCAGAGGAGAGAAAAAAAAAAAGACTTGTGATCAAAGCAACACGTGAATATGTTTAACACTGTTAGTCCCAAATTTACTGAAACACTTTGTTTACTGCTGTCAAACAATGAAATAAAATAAGATAAAATAAAAAACGTGTGGTTTTAAGACACAATTTAAGTGATGGGTCTGTTTAGTGCTCATGTTGGAGGATGATGTGAGGCTGTGTAGTGATAATGATCAGGAGACAGTGAAGGTGTTGAAGGATTGAAAAGACAGAAGGGAAGGTACAAAAAAAAAATGACGCGGCTGCTGCTTGTTTTGAATGTTGTTTCTCTTTTTCTGTCTTTTTTAAATCCACGCCGCATATTTGTTTGTGTTTCATGTTTGACTCGCGAAACAAACTTAGTCTGAGCTGTTTATTTTAGATTTTTATTTTTATTTTTTTACAAATAACGCGTGTGAGATAGTTCCCAGAAAATGGTGTTAAAATGTGCGCAGCAGGCGACAGAAATAGGACAAAATATATCTTAATCTGCCATGATAGTTCCAATATTTTTATTCTAATGGGAGCTGCAAATAATCATAACACTTTTACAGTATTTACAAGTCAAAAATAGTATTATTATTAGTCTTATTTGTCAGGCTGAGTGTGGGTCCCTCACCTGATGTGACAGTGAGATCCTGTAGATCTTATGGAACACTTTCTCCACACATGGCCACGTCAGACCTGGAAGAAAAGAGAGAGAGAGAAAGACAAAAGAAAGTGGAGAATAATGTATGTAAATATACAGTACATGAGTACACAGGGAGGTCCTCGCCCGCTCTGAGGCGGCGTGTTCACGCAGACGAGAAGGAAACACGCTGACATGTCATAACGCTGTCACCGTGTCACAGTCGTGTGCAGGAGGAGAGGCGTCGTGTGTACACGTCGGTCATACATGTCATACATGCTCATGGGTTCAGGCAGTCGCGTCGCATGGACGTGTAACTCCTGTAACAAGCGATTTGGATCACGCTGGTGTGTGTGAATGTGTGTATACGCTACATTCACATATATACACACACATGGACAACTGTATGTACAACTCCATCGGTGTGATGCCATGTAATCCGTCCTGTTACATTTATAGAACGGTGTATTTTGTTGTGTTCACGGCAGCAAAAGAAATAAACTAAATAATGTGGTTTTATCACATATTTAATACAGAAGTAGAGCGTGAATCCTGCTTATGTCCTCCAGACATTTCAGTCAGTGCAAAGGTGGCTGTTGCCCCTGCCTCTTGAACTCCTTGTCCCCCCCTGCTGGCCTAAGATCAGACCCTGCACGTGCTTCCTCTGTCCTCCTAAAAGCAAAGAGGAGTCTGCTCAAATCAGTCACTCAGCTCCACAAAATCAGTGATATAGATTAAATATTTCATGTTCTTTTATTAAGAGTGCACTTAAATATATAAAAGAACATATAAAAGATAGAAATATCTATAAATAATACAAATATATTCAAGATATTTAAATGTTTTAATCCATGACCCTAAAATTAAAAAAGGTCTTTTGTTCTTCTTCTTTATTCTGCTTTAGATTGTTATCTTTGTCCTATTTCCTCTTAAGAAATGTTGACTGTTATTAACTTAAATACATAATAATACACACACACACACACTCATAATATATACACACACACACATACATATATATGTGTATACACATATATGTATGTGTGTGTGTATTAGTGTGTTATTTATTTATTTGGCTTGGATAATAATTGGCAGAGTGCACATTTACACATTTAACTTTTTACTTTTAAAGTACAGATGGAACAATGTGGCCCTAAAACTGAATATGAAGTTAAAACAACAACAACAACAAAAAGCAGGATATTATTTAAGTCAGCATAACATCAATAAACTATCAGTGTTAATAACATAATTCAGGACACCATGTTATATTAACAGGGACTAAAAGCAGTAATATCTGTTCATGTGTGTTATATATATATTATATATTATTATATTATTATATATAAGTGCAGCTCCTTGTTCCTGTGTGCAGACATTTGGGTTTGGAAACGTTAGTGACGTAATTGGGCTCCATCAATCAGCAGCCTGCTGTTGTTTGACAGACAGGGACAGACAGATGTTGGGGCGGTACTTGCTGTTTTTTTCCCCTTCTCTCCACATCATCGACCTCGTGTGTGTGTGTGATGTAGATCACCAGTTTGGCACCGCGCGTAAAGACGCAGGAGTCTCACATCTGTGTGTGTGTGTGTGTGTGTGTGTGTGGACGCACACGAACAACTGCAGCAGCAGCAGCTTTTATATGTCAAAACTACGTCTGTTAACAAAGTGACAAAGTGGAAAAATGAAATTTTTTTGCAACTCACCACATCAGATGGAGTTGGCCAATGTGACTAATCCGGTTTAGTGTAAATGATCCGCACCAAATCTCTTTGAGCCCACAGCCTGGTGAGTCCAGTGTCCGAGCGCATCCAGTGTGAACTGAGCCACTTCTCTTGCCATCCAAGTTGTGTTGTGACGATCACCACACCCTCTGTCATGAAAACACCAGCTCCTTCTCCTTCTTCTTCCTCGGCTTCTTCTCTGCTGCAGGTGACATGATGGCGTCTCATTTCAGGTGAAATTAGCCCGCCTGTGCGCCCTTTATAAACACTTTATGCAGGATAATAGTTAGGATGGAGTGCATATGGGCTGTTAATGGAGCCTCTCGTAGATTCGGAGCCCCTCCCCTTCACCACGAGCCTCAGTGGAAAGGTGTTTTCAGATCGATACGCAGCCTCCTTTGTCCCACTGAAGAGGTCACTAAAATATACCCACGCAACTTTTGAGACACTCAAAAATCTTAATTCTTCTAATTTAAAAAAAATATCTTATTTTCTTATTGTTATTTGTATTTGTATTTATATTTATATTTGTATCATAAAGGCAGGATTTGATAAATGTGTGTTGCTAAATCTCTCGCACCAACTTGCTTGTCAACTTTTTTTCCCCAAGTTGTGTCCACGGAGGTTCCATACGTCTCCTGTAACTGTGTGTGTGTGTGTGTGTGTGTGTGCGTGCGCGCGCGCGCGGGGGGACAGGAAGGCGTCGAAATGAAAGCCATCCCAGTGAACAATTAGAGCAGCGGATTGACAGGTGGGCTCTGACTGTCAGGGTGACGCTTGTGGAGGGGTGGAGTAAAGCAGAGGCCGGAAAGGCAGCTGAATGTGTCTGTCTATCAGTGGGAGCTGTCTGAATTGCACCGCGCATCATCCACCGATGTGCGCACGTTTCCACTGCGGAGAATTAAGCCGCTTGTTGTGGACGCTCGTTGCGCTTTCGTGAGAATAAACAACAACAACACTGCACAAAGGCAACACAAGGAACACTAACAAGAAGAAGAAGAAGAAGAAGGAGAAGGAGAAAGAAGGAGAAGGAGAAGAAGAGGGCACGGTGTGCGGTTTCAGAGGGCGGGCCCGCTCTCTGTCTTCTCTCTGATGACTTTCTGAAAAATTTCGTCAACTGTCCATATTGACAAGGCGGAAGGCGCTTATGTGAGTATTTCATTATCCACGCGTGTTTTGTTTTTATAGATTTCTCCTCACACACACATACACTTAACTGACTGACACGCGCAGTCCGTTAACGTGTCACTCTTTTTTCGTCTCCTCTCTTTTCCCCCAACAAGACTGCGTGTGTCTGCGTGTTGGACACCGGAGCGGACACCTTGTCGCACGCGAGCAGCGTGGACTCCTCTTCTCTTCTCCTCTCCTCTTCTCCTCTTCTCCTCCACCGCCGTCACGCGAGGAGCTGAGTTTTGTGGTGTGTTTTTTTTGTACCTCCACGTTTGCCGTGAACAGAGGTGTGAAAGAGTCCGGTGAGAGGTGACGCGAGCGCGGCGAGGACGAGGCACAGACAGATGTCCGTGTATCTTACACGTCCTCCACTCCACTCCACGACAGACTGAGATCCGCACGGAGCTGCTTGTTTTTTTTTTTTATTATTTATTTCTTTCATTTTTTTTCTCCCACCCAGTTCTCAGCCCGCAGTGAGTTTGTGTGATCGGAAGAAGTTAATGCACGAGACCATTTTTTATTTTGTTACGCTCGTTTTCTCAGCGGACAAACATGACCAGCGGCGCGTAAAAGAGATTAAAGAAGAACAAAAAAGACACTTCCTCACTCCTGCGTGGGAGCTACACTGTAACCAACCCACAGCCACGATCTCTCTCTCTCTCTGTCTGTCTGCCTGTCTGTCATCCTGCTGAAGAACTGAGGGAAACGCTGCTCCCGCTGCTGCCGCCGCTGCTGGCTTTGATTTCCTCCCGTTGCACCGGTTTCCTCTCGTCATTTTGTCCGCTATTTTGATCTCTGCATGAAAAGTCAAGCGGAAAGTCTTGCAGCAGCATGCCGAGGAGAAAGCAGCAAGCACCGCGGCGGTCATCAGGTGAGCCCCGGCTCTGCAAACACACACACACACACACACACACACACTCAAACATCTCCATCTAAACACACACACACTTTATCTTCCCTGTGTAGATTAAACAAGTTTGCACATGAGTGTGTAGAGACAATGCAGGACAACACAAGGACACACACACGCACACTTGACCACACCTGTGTCAGTGTCTTCAGTGTGTGTGTCTTCACTTTAGTTCTAGTAGTTGTGCTCGTGGATCAGAACACGCTAAGTTTATTTCCACTAATCTTGTCAGGCATGCTTTTGACTGGCAACTGTGTTGTCTCATTTACGCAGGCATGCGCCTCTGTGCCAAATCTGCACGCATGTGTGTGTATGTGTGTGTGCGCGTGCGTGCGTGCGTGTGTGCACTTCACTATCAACACTCTGCTGATCCTTCAACCAGGTTGCCAGCATTGAAGTCCCCCCCCCCAAACAAAGCTCATCTTATCTTGTTTTTACAGGCGAAAAGACGTGTCTGATGTGTTAGTGGGGGGGAAAAAGAGAGAGAGAAAAGAAGGAGGAAGGAGAAAAGAAAAGCTGCATATTTTCATCCTGTGTTCCGCTCTGGGTTTTTTTTTGTTTTTTTGCCATCCCTGATTTGATGCTTGATTGATCGCCTGTCACGCGACTTCCTTTGATCTATTCACTCCTGATAAACATCAGTAAATCATTCACCACAGAGACACGCATGCGCCCGGTAGCTGCTGGACTCCCATCCACCTAACCCCCCCCCCCTCAAAGGAGAACTTTTTTGCCCCCGTCGAGGAGCAAGAGAAAAGACAAACTGAAAGACAAGGGAGGGAAGAGAAAAAAAAAGTTCTCAAGAGGGATAAATACTTTGCGATTAATACCCTGAGGAGGGGAGGCAACGGGGAGGGGGGTGCTGGGGCGTGACGAGATCACAGAGAAGCATCCCACACATGAAGTGTGGGGTGAAGTGAGGAGGTTACCTCTAATGGTCACTTCAAACTCCTGACCTGACCTTTGTGACCATCTCTTAGAAACATTCAGCGTTGTGTTAAACGCTAGAGACACGAACACGTGTGTGATCACACAGAATATGTGACAGTCAAGTTGAATTTAAGGAGATGTTTTAAATATTTAACCTTCTGCTATCGTTATTTTTTTTTTTCTAAAAGGGAGAGAGAAAAAAAGTAAATAAATACATTCATGTCCTGAGGGAAATTCTATAGCACAACACTTTGCATTCTGACAGTCAGGCCTATACATTACCGTGAAGCCGAGCAGACGTGTGAGAGAATCGCATGTTTTTTCCCCCCAGAATCCATTTGATGTCCCTGGGAGACGTGCGTGATTGACATGCATTTCCAAATGACGGGGAGGGGGAAAAAAAAAAAAGGGGAACCTTTGAAGTTCACGCAGTAATGACCAAAGCCGAATAAAACAGCTGTAGAATGTTAAGCAGGCGCTGGAAATGTGAGGTTAAGCAGACTTAATCAAGGTTGTGACAGAAAGACTTTGAACTCTGTGGGGCTGTAATTTCTAATTGACGCACGGCTTTAGTGATGGATGGGGAGAAATGTGTTTGAAGCGCGGGCCTGCACGCTAAAAAAAGTGAACTGTGTCTGTTTCCACCTCAGCCGTGAGTGATGGTGAAATCCCCCAGAAAGGAGGCAAACAACAGTGTTGTTCCCTGTGTTTTTTCCAGTGGTCACCTGGAAGTGCACGCATGGCTTTGAAATATTGATTTAAATGTCTGCTTTCGTGACAGACACGTACAGTGGATGACATTGTCTGTGCATTATTTCCACTGCTCGATGTATGGTCAATCCAAAACACACCTCTAGAGTGTGTGTGTGTGTGTGTGTGTGTGAGAGAGAGAGAGAGAGAGGACGGACAGACTCTTCAGTGCAACTCACCTACAAACGCTGGCTATTTTTACAATGCATTACCAGATATTTCCACAACCCAGATTTGTCACTTTGGAGTTGCACTAAAACAAAATGTTGTATACGCTCATAAGAGAGTGAGAGAGAGAGAGAGAGGGAGAGGGAGAGGGGGGTTTGAATGGCTCTTTGTATGCCATTTCAAATGGGAGCGTTTCATCAGTCACAGTGATGATTTTAGACCCTGTAATGGCGGTGTACCCTATCTAGATTATGACCAGTGACAATACATCAGTGTTCTTTCATTTGGAACCACATTACTGCATCTGTTAGTTTTGGCAGTTGACTTCAGCGCAGTGCTATTGGAGCAGCAGAGACTTTTGCTGCAGTCATTTGTCGTCATTTTCTCTCTCTCTCTCTGTCTCTCTCTCTCCCCTCCTGTCTTTTCTCAATGAAGTGAAGTGTCGCTCTGAGACGTTCCTCGCAGGAGCTGAGCTAATTACACAAACGTAAACAACGCGGCGAAATCGAGTAGCGGCAACAAAAACATGTTGTGTAAAAAAAGAAAGACAAAGAATGATGTCGCGTTTAAGTTTCCCCCCTTTGCCCGAGTGTCGTGTGCTTGTGTTCCTTTTGACGACGTGAAATTGAAACAGGAAATAGTGCAATTATTTTATCACTCAGTGAACGTGCAGCATTTCCATCCTTCAGCAAAACAAACGACACAGATTTTCTGCTCTCAGTAGCTCTGGTGCCTTTTCTCTGTGTTACATTAACTGTAAATGGAACATCAATTTGAAGACCTTGACTTCAGGCCTGGAAACTTTTATTTTCCTGTATTTAATTACAAAGATAATTCTCGCGCTAATTGCGACAGCGGTGTGTTTGTTTCAACCCCTGGCTGAAAAGAGCTGTGATTAAAGCACAATAACACCTTTTTATTCAGGGGAAGGTGGAGGCTGAGAAGTTTGCAGTAATGAACGGGTTTCAGCGGTGACCCGTGACACTTGAGCACATTTTCTGGTGACTGAAGAAAAGTGAGCACATCAGACTGTTTTAGGGCCATTATCACGTTTAAATATGGCAACCTGCTGTGTATATTACAGCAGAATAAGCAGCGATTACTTTTAATTGGTGAATGTGAGACTGTATATATAAAACAAATATACAAAGAAGCCATAATTCTTTACTCGCCTTGATACTGAGGTTCACAGGTTTGATTGCTGTAGGAAAATTAATGACATTGCAGCACGTCCTCTTTTGCCAGCTAACATATCTTAAATCAAACACTGTCACTCTAAGTAATGAATCTGTCAAGTAATCATTCAACACATCAGCGCGATTACAGTGCGACTCTGCGTTAAATATAATATTTATTCCACATCAGTTAAAAAGTCGTAACTGCAAAGGCAATAACATTGTTTTTACTGCCCTCCCTGCGCAACGTCCACGTTTGCTGACGGAGGCGGCGCAGGAGGAAGAGGTGGAGCACAAAAAAAAAAGTCTGTGTGTGACGAATCCACAGTGGGACGCACCGGGACAAGGTTGTTCTGCAGAAACGTGGCACAGGACGTGAATGGAGGGGACAGACGGAGACGTGTGTTCCCTCATAACTAAACATAGTTTAGCCCCTTTGTCTGCTGCCCGACATGCTCAACATTAATCAAGTATTCAGGTTACAATCAGTAACGGGATCCCGCTCAGTCCTCTGATATACATCACGTTGTGTGTCTCCTGTAAACAAACTCCCAGTGCTACAGTTTGAGGGTCTGTCCATCGCTCAGAGCAACGCGCGTTTAATTAACGCACGAGTCGACGGACGGACACGACAATGAGCTGCGTGCGGATTCAACACACTGCGATGACTTTGCCTTGTGAGCTCCTCCACAAAAAAACAAATTCTGCTTTAATGCCACCATCACCACCTCAGTTCAAAGCAAGTCTCTTAATTATGACTTGAAGGTTGGTGGGTGGGTGGGTGGGTGAGTGAGGAGGGAGGGAGGGAGGAAGGGAGGGGTTGAGCTTTCCCTTCCTTCCCGACGGCATCGTTAGCCGCAGTCCCTAATTATCCAGGTAGCTGACGGTTCAGTGACAGGGCCCCACCGATTAATGCTGACAAATTCAGCAAGGTGTCAGGCCTGCGCGCTGCCTTGATATAATCAACTCGGTGTTAGCCACTTCTCAGATGCCCACCCCCAGTTGTTCCGCTGTAAACTCAGCGGCAGAGGTTGCTCGCCGTGCGACGTGACAAATCGAAATGCGTGACTTTTAAAGTCAACACTCAGCTGGACACCGGCGGCCCCCGTAACAACATTATGAATGGTTGTAGTCTCACGCTGGGATAATTAGTACATGTGCAGGTCTGTAAATACAGCACATACATTGGATGTTAAAGCTGCAGCAGTTGATTGTTGTTTTTACTGCCGCACAATTAATCACTTTTGAATCTAATGTTTTACTTGACAAGACGCAATTAGTACCGCAAAGGCCGCGATTTAATCATTCTATTTTTTTTTTTTTTTACTATGCAATTGTAAATATGTAACACACACAGGACAAGTTCTTACGTGTCGTACAGTACAAGTGTCCTGATAAATGTCAGAGGAGAAGTTCAGAAACAGAAATGAACAGAAAAACAGCAGCAAACATTCAAAGTAATTACTGTTACGCCGTTGTATATTGAATTATTTCCCCGGCCTAAGTCTACTTTACAGTGAACAGTAAACCAATCTGTGACTTATATTAAATTATACCGCTAATCAAATCACAAATGTAATATCGCAATTTCATGTTTTCCCCAAATCATTCAGCCCTACTTACTTTACTGTACTTGATGTTACAGAGGCTATCACTCCATCACTAAAATGGTCTGCTGAAGCGCCTTTTTGTGTGTGTGTGTGTGTGTGTGTTTTTATTGTTAGAACCTTCATTTTTAAAAAAAATTTATATGGCACATTTCCATTATACAGTACTAGCACGACTCAGTAGCTTTGGTGCCTGCTCTGTCGAGGTTCAAAGCGAGCTGAGCTGTCTGCCGGCCACTGATTGGTCAGAGAGTGTCAGAGAGCTAATCTTCAACATTTAGCAATGACATTTGTAAAATCTCAACATTTAAGCGAGGAGTCTGGTGTTTTTGTCACGGCGGTTTGGTGCAGCCGTGCTTTAGTAATGGAAAACAACAATGACTGATACCAAACCGAGTCGAGTTCGAACTGTGTAATGGAAAAGTGCCGTGAGTGTAGGAAGTTGTTTCTGTACGTGTGTGCAGAGCAGTAGTAACAGAACAGCCGATGAGAGCGCCCTCTCTCTGTGAACTGCGATGTGGCAGGTCACAGTCTGTCTGTCGGTGCAGATGTGTCGCTCTCTCTCATGCCACTTTACATTATTTTAAAAGATTTATATGGAATTATTGATCAATTATCCCGAAAATATCCTTTTTTTTTTTTACTATAAAAGGGAAAATGTTCATAAAACAAAATCTTTCCCATGTGACGGAACAGGAGCTAAATTAAGCATTTTCACGACTCTGTCAGCACTGAGTTGTTGTTTATTGGTGTGTTTCTGATGCAGCATTTAATGACATTTTTCAGGGGTGGAGGCTGCACCATGAGGGTGTGTGTGAGTGAAAACCCTTCTGATCTGGTGATAAGGAAGTGTATGTAAAGTGTCATTAACACGTGACATTGACTGACGGAGGCAGTGGATACGTTGGCGATCCCACACTCCACTACACCCGTAGTTTCATTTGCATGTGTTGTCAGAGCTCGTAGGCCTTCAGGAAATCAAAGGCATGCGCACGCACCGCGCTCTCTGTCCTCATCTACGTGGAGGTTAAGTGACAAATGAAGATCGATGACTGCTCTCGTGGAAAAGAGAGGCTCGAATTGAAAATATGTGGGAATTAGGCTCGCCAGCAGCAGCAGCAGCAGCAGCAGCAGCGGCAGGGTGACGATGTAAAGGCATTTAGAGCCGCAGCCACGAGGTAAAACTATCCTCCAGCTTAATGAGCTTCAGAGGAAGCAGGAAAACCTGGATTTTCACTCAAGCGCGACGCGAGGAGTTTTGACAAAGAAATCAAGGGAACAGGAACGTTTTTTTTTTACAGGAATCGCATCCTCGGCCTTAAATACATCCTGCATGGATTTGTTGTCTCTGATTTTTCAGCGGGCCTGTTTTCCGTTCACAAAGACACGCTGGCTCCAATTCAAAACAGCTGCAAAACAAACGCAGCGATGTACAGTAGGGACGCCAGATAATAACAGGAATAATAACAAGGGTGACATCATCCACATGGCTGCTCTGTAGGGGTGAAGGGCAGCAGTTGCTAATTACTGTAAAGGATACAGATCCAACTGAATTCTTCCTGCTGATTGAGTAAAGTAGCCATTTGGGTGAAGGGATGAATCCTAATCACCGTGGAATCCAACACAAATACATGGATTTCACGGGGGAAAAGGGGTCGAGTGCGATTTAGAATTAGGAATTTACAGTTTCACTGAAAACAGTTGAAACTTCCTGTTTCAACTTCTGTCTCTGTAAACTGTGGGAGTCACAGGCACCCCGACGTCTTCCACCTGCTTCTGCTTCTCCACTCACACTCTGGACCGAGCTTGACCAATAACCACAGCCGTCTGTAATGTGGACAAAAGGAATACGGCAAGGTGTGGAGAAAGGAACGGGAAGGAAGACGGGAAAATAATTAGTGAGGCATGATTTACGGATGGGAGGTCCGGAGTACACTCACAGGTCAGTGTGTAGTCAGTCAGAGGAGCGGCTGTTTGTGCGTTTGTGTGCGTTTCCCCACTCGTTCTTCATTAGATGTAGTGTAATGTGTGATGGTCTACACGTGATTGATGCACTGTACACCAGGCTGACGCTGTTACTGAAGACTTCAAGTGAGCCAGTGTTCGGCTACTGCCATCGAATTTGCCCAAACCCAAAAGGACTCTCTCGCATGTTAGTCTCTGCATTTTGCTCCAGTGATCTAAGATATTACTGAGCTGCGTTATTTTTTTTTCTCAGTTGGGCACTTGATGTATTAGATATTGCCACTGTGGCGGAGCCTGTTGCGGTAATCATGGTGATCAAGCGGAAGATAGGACTGGAGATACATGACCACCAGAGCGGGCACAGTGAGGATTATTACTCCGAGTACTCTCTTTTTATTGGATCTCTCGCTCTCTCATGGCCGATACTTGAGTCAAGCGCTAGGTCAATTAAGCGGCGAGTGGAAAAAGTGCCTCGGATCCAACAAACTAAACATTAACAACGGTAGCGAAGGGAGAGGTGCTGCACTGCAAGGCCTTGAAGTTCTGTTCACCAGCCTTGAACATCTGGGTTGTAGTGGGATGTAAATGAGCGGGGCGTGTAGCGAAGGAAATAGAGGAGAAGAAGACAATAAGTGGAGAAAGGGGGTCTATGAAGAAAAGATATTAAAAGTGACAGATGAACAGGTCCTGAGTCGACGTTCTCCTGCAGCAGCTGTGACTGCTGCCATCGCTCTGACAGGTGTCAATTAAGAATTACTGCCAAGGCCCCTGTAGTCATTTTTCCCCCTGCCCAGCTGTCTGCATGTGTGCCTTTTTGAGAAATAACACTTTACCCTTGTCACTGCGTTAGTACTTAGCTACAGCCGCCCCCAGAAAACGAGTGCATGGCGAGCACACTAATCGATAACCAGTGTATTAGCAATTATTTTGCTCATTGATTTACAGCGGAGCGGCAACTCCCACCGTGTTGTTATTAGCCAGTGATTATACTGTATGTGCCGGCGCTGTGGTGCAGGCACGCACACCATCACATGCACTCGCTGCTGCTGTTAGTGAGGTGTATTTTATAGAACACATGTAGGGACAAAAAAAGACTAACATTAACATAAAGAAAGCATTCAGGGAGCACAAGCCTCTGACAAAGGCTGCTCTGGTTCCATAAGTTCACCACTAAAATCACTACATGCCCAGAAAGTTTCACCACAGTTAGTTGTAAACGATGTAAACATGAATTCCCTTTCTATTTGTATCGGGATGAATTGCTGAAATTGTGATTTTGGCAAATTCAGTTTGAAAACATAACTTCTAGTTCAACAGCAACAGGATTTGACCAACACATCTTCAATTATACTGTAGTGTCGACAGTGCCAGAGGGATTCATTCGTCAGTCAAATGACAGACACTGCGTTTTTAATCAGCGGTGTCACATCAAATTGATCCATTTTTGATTTACGTCAGTTATCCAGCAAAAAAAAGAACAAATATTTTCTCTCTCCAGTGTCTGCAGTGTTAAAATGCTAACGTGACTTTGTCAGTGACTTGAGACTATTTTCAGGAATGTGTGGAGAAGAGAGAAAAGAAATTTAAAAATAAAATTTAATAATCATAAAAAAAAAAAAATAAAGAAAAGAAGAAAGTTCTATAGGTGCTAACTTTTGCAGCTGAGTGTTTACCTCAGCAGAAATTTCATTAAAGTTCCCAACAGAAAAATGAAAACTTTCTAATGGAAAGTGAAGCGGCATCAATTCTTCACAGCAAACTTTAAAGTCAAGCTGAAAGTATTAAAGTATTAAGGCTGGAGACTCACAAGCAGAATGTGTTTGTTTTTCCCTCAGGTGTCCGGGACTCACTGTGTACACGCTTAATAAACTACAGTGTTTTTCATCTGTAAACATCAGGCGGACGTTAACATGAGTCCAACACATGCAAACTAAGCAGCGGCTATTAGTGAAGTTTCTCCCCTTCACTCCCTTCACTTCTCTAAATTGGGCTGTGGTTGTACTGCATGTAGAGCATGTGGTGCTAAATCTGGCAAAAGCCAGCACTGTACTGTATATCATGACAGTTTTTAGTGCATAGCGACTGAGAAAAGCTGGCCTCAGCATTTCCAACCCAGCAGCCGGTGCAAGTGGTGGAGAGTCAGAGGGTGGAAATTTTTATCCCCCGAGGAGTGTTTATTTAACTGATAAGGCGAGTTGAGAAGCAATGAATATCATTTTTTTGGACACTAGTTTACTGCAGATAAGACATCTGGGAATGGATACTGCTAACAGATGACACTGTGTCCTTGAGAGCGGACGCTGGGGAAGGTCACGCTGCAGCCTGGTGTACCGCCACTGCCATCTCTCTTTCCGCTCCGTACCTCTTCATTTTTATCTCATCCCTTTTTTTCCTCTCATCCTCTTTACTCATTTTTTTGATTACTGGCCGCCCTCTCTCCCGCTCCCTCTCTAAGTCTTTTCTCATCTTCCTATCAGTCATCAATCTCTATCTTACTGACTCAGTTCTCCTCTACCCTGCTCATATTTTCTTTCATCTTCCTCGCTGTCTCTCGCTCTCATCTATAGCCTTCTCACCGGATGCTCAAGAGTCAGTGAACTGGTTACAAGAACATGAACTCAACATCTGAAAAGGAGAGCGTAATACTTTCCTCTCTCAGGCTCACTGGTCTTGTTCTCATATATCACACACCATTTCTTTCTTTTTCTCCCAGTGGCCTGATTTCAGCGACATCCCGCAGTCAGACATCTGACTTGTAAAAATCCAAAAGGTCACAGGGCAACAAAGGCCCGTGTCATCTTCTTTGAAGTCTGAACACATGACTGTCACATATTTTTCTCAGAGCTGTTCCCGTTCAGCCGAGAGTTGTCCATAAAGCATGTTGCACAGGGGAAGAATCAAAGCACTTTGTTGTTGTTCAGTTATGTTTGACATTTTCATTAAGAAAGAACGCCATTGACCGCGGCTTGCTCGGAGTCGACACTAAATTATCATCAGCTCCACGTTGCCACTTGATGGGCAGTTGAAAGGATGTATAAATGATCTTGCTTCAGCTACGCCACCGCCCCAAAAGTTCTCCCCAAATCTTTCCTGAGCCGGCTGGCTTGTTGTCTCAGACAGTGGCAGTCGCAGGGGGTATAAGCTCCACTCTGTCCCTGTAAGTCATCCGTCTCGGAGGACACAGCAGGAGTCCTCCTGTGTCTCTGCTGTCAGTCGTCACTGGCTGGATGTCCGTCCACCTGAGCATCTGTTACTGATTACCTGTCTCTTTGTTTGTCTCATGACCAGACTGTTGGCCTATTAACTTGTCGTCCTCTCGTCCATCTGCCTCCTCCCTCTTTCATTACCTTTTTTCATATTAAGTAAAGCTACTTGATGTGAATACAAAACAAACGCATATGGAAACATGACATCTGTTTCAGCGAGTTGTGCAGTGTAACTGAGAACATTTAGTGTCAAGTCCAATCTGCGCGCACTTCATTTCACTGTTTCCACTTTATTTGTACTTCTTCACATGGGAGAGGAAGGTATTGTCATTTTTACTCGTTTGTCTGACAGCCGGGATTAGGGAAGTACTGCGAGTTTGTCAGGGAACCAGCGGAGACTCCGGGAAGTCGATGTCCACGGAGAGAAACACGACACTATCGCGACGTACTCCTTTATAAAATCATGCCTTTTCATTTTTACGATTTTAGTTCACAAACAAGATACACAAGGTATTCTACTTCTGCAGAGTGAGTAAATGAAACTGACTTCAGTGATCTCCCCAAAATGTGGAACTAGTCCTTTAAAAATTGCAATATGAAAGATATCATTAGCAAAGAGTGACACTACAGCAATTAGGTAAGAAAATAAGTATGCTCTTCACACACCAGTTGTAATCTACATACAGTTATGACGACTGTTATGTAATCAACAGTGAATATTTCTGTATTTGATTCTTTAAAGTGTTGTTGATGATCGTAGATGTTATCTGTGTATGTAGCTTGAATTGTGGTCATTCTTGCATGAATCTCCAGTAAGTGTGACATAGTGACATTTTGGAACTTAACTAATGTGTTTACTGTCTGTCCCAAATAGTTGGATCATTGTTCTCTAAATATCTCACACTGTTGAAAAGAGTTTAGAAAACTGTCACCATTGACCTGGGAGTCTGAAGTGATGACCCAACCGTTTTTGCCTGAAACTACGCAGCAGCAACTTTAATTGGCTAAAAATATGCTTCATAAATTATGTTGTAATTCTCAACGTTTGAGAATTGTGAAATTCATGGTGGTTCAGCTTTATTTTTGTATACAGTAATAAGCTACTGTACCCTCTACTTAACCCGTCTGTTACCATCCTGTCATCGCCGACAGGATTTTGCATGAATACTATAACGGTTGAATAACTGCCAGATATTACAAATTGAAGTGATCTTTAGAAAAAGGGGCAGAAACACTCAGTCATTGAATGTTTTTTGACAATTCTACAGCCTTAGAATCAAAATAAATGGTCATAAGAGGGTTAAACACACACATTTGTTGACTTTAACTTTAAGAAAAGCAGCAAATTACCAAAGGGGTAAACACAGTATAATCATTTAGAGCTGCAACAATTTATTGATTCATCGATTATTAGTCGATTACTAAATGAATGGACAACTATTTTGATAATCGATTAATCGGTTTGAAGTTCTTTTCATGATTAAAACAAGATTTCCTATTGTTTTGTTATTTTATGGACCCAACGATTAATCAGATTAATCACTTAATCTTTAGTTGCAGCTCTATGATCATTCATAACCATTAAAGAAACCAGCTCAGAAGTTTTTACCCCGTATTATAATCAGCTGTGGAGCTGAAGGCTAGAGCGAACAAGTCAATGTAACATCCATCATTAATCAGTTTCAGCCAGAAAAAACCTGGACTGGTTTGAAGTTGCTTGAGGCTTCACTGGTATCAGTAACAATAGGCTGCTTAGTATCTCAGCACAGCTGCTGTTTATACTGCTCGGAACAAAAAAACTTTCTGTACTTAATCAGCATGAGAGTGATAAGCTACGTCGTCCATGTGCAGGATGTGCCTGGAGAGGTTTGGACCGACTATAAAATGCTGTTGCAGTTCTGCAAATTAAATGATTATTTATCTACATACAGTATATATATATCGTCAGAATCAGACCCGAAGTGTTTGTCAGCTGAGGGAATAAAGTTGTGAGTCACAGCAGAGAGGGTTAATCTTACTTGGTTAAACTCCACAAGCTGAAGGAGCAGAATGGCTTGAGCTGATTGACATCACATCGATCACGGCCTGTCATTTAACCCTGTTACCATGGACGACTTGTCCCTCCTCTCTGTTTATGAGGTTAGATCAGAGCCAGACCAAGGCAAGTGGCTGCCAAATGGCAAACCTCTGTGCATTTCAGTCAAGGGTTTTGTGTTTCAATACCAAATCTTTCAAGAGAGACTCATAAATCTTAGAGGTCCTGTAATGAGTACAAAAAAGAAATGGTATGTGGTGCATTTTGTCCCAAAGTGAGCTGTGCTTTCTGAGTCGTTCCAAGGTCTAAATTGATTGCAAATAAATTTAAGGTCAAAGTATTTTCAGTTCTAGGAAACTCAAATCTAACGTGATCTGCTGTACAATCTTCAGTGGCTGTTGATACAGACTGATGAGTATCTGAGGCTAAAATACAATCTGCCATGGATTTCAAATATGTCTCGAATATTTGACTCACGGCAAACCTGATATGAAGTCCTGATGTTGAGACGGAACATGAAGCACACGCAGCTTTACATGTCCGTCTGGATTAGGGGCCGTTCACGTGAAATGCAAAGAGGTGTTTTTAACCAAGGTGCTTGTGGGTTTTGCACTCCTGTCAAGTCTGTTGTTACTAAAGCTGTGTTTCCACCAAGTGGAACAGTTCAGTATGTTTTTCTTTTGCGTTTTTATTAGAAATAGTTCTAGAATAACCGCTCCCAACAGTTCCATTTTTTGTTGCCCTTACCTTGGGGTACCAGAGCGATGGTACGATACAGTACCGGTGGAGCTAGACCCACTACAGTCAGCTGATTGTGCGACAAAAAAACCCCAGTGTTTCTTCATCGTCCTTGACGTCTTGTTGAGACAAACAGCCACAAACCAAACAGAAAAGAAACGAGCTGCTGGATGTCCTCCTTTGTTGTCCGTTTTGTTATTGTCTGTCGCGTTCAATGTCATCGTTTGTTGACGGCGCACCGGTACAACGCCATGCTACGTATCTCGCTAGCGCGGCCATCGCACCTTTACCGTTCCAAAATGTACCTTACTGTACCAAACCGGACTGTACCATGATGGAAACACGGCACGAGCAACCAAAACCTGGGAGCTGCTCAAGCGACTGAAGTTGCTGCAGCCTCACTGAAATGATAAATGCGTTAAACTCAGAGGAAGACTGCAGATTACCAGCAGTGCTTTGACCTCAGCCAGGCTCTGCTTTTCAATACGTGAGTCAAGAAAAAACGTGCTGCGTCATAGCTGTGTAACTCAGGAGCGCCTCCTGGATGATGACGGATCAAAGCGTGGACAAAAACCAGTGTGACCTACTTCTTTGAAATGAAAATGAAAAGATGTGTTGAAGGCACAAAAAAAGTTATATTTTTGGTTTGACGCAGACACACCCAAAGAAAAACAGATGCAGCGTCGCTCTCGTGTCCATTAAAAATAACATTTGTGCGTGGAAGACTCAACATGTGGACAGAAAAAGACGCTGCATGTGAATGGCCCTTTAACGTTAATTAAAAATGCACTGTTCCATGTCCTCACTCTATTATAAAATGACTTTTGAAGCGTTGAGGCCCAAGACTGTGGAACTATGGTGGAAGCAGTGCTGATGACACAATCCTGAGTGGGTGAAAACGTGAACCCTCCCCTCAGTATTTTGGGATTTGAAGAGCTTGAGTGTCCACATGACCAGAGCCACAGAGCTAGACGGGATTGAGTGAGGCACTATTGTGTGTGTTGTGTGTATGTCTGTCTGTGTATGTGTGTGTGGGAGGGAGGGAGGGAGGGAGGAGGTGCAGAAAAGAAGCAATTGAAGGAGGGGCATAAAGGGGCGAAAACGAGGAGAAAAAGAGAGTGACAGCAAACAAAAAAAGAAGCAGGGAGGGAAGGGGGTGAAGGGGTGAGGGAGTGAAAAAAGAGGAGGTAGAGCAACAGAGGAGTGAAAGAGAAATGACTTGAGGGGTTGAGGGATGGAGGGAGAGATGGATAAAGCGGGAGAAAAAAGGCAATGGGGAAGAAAAAGGAGAGCAAGAGAGAGAGAGGCAATGAAAGCAGTGGGATAGTGGAGGAGAGAGAGAGGGGAGGATGTCACCCATGGCTGCCACTCATCACTCACAGCTTAATGACACTGTTTTTTTCCCCTTTCTCCCGCTTCTTTTCCGTGGGAGAGGTGGAGGGAGTGCAACCCGCGCCCGATCAAACGGGGTCATTCAGAGTTCACCACCTCCAGGTGGGACCGTCCTCCACTGAGGAAATGTTTGTGAATGTGTGTGGTATGAGCTCGGAGGAGCGTCTGCAGCAGAGCACAGTTTACACCAGGTTCAGTTTCGCATAAAAACCCCAAGACTTATCAAGTTGTTGTAATTATAATACACAAGGTAGAATGGGTGAAATAAATCTATAAAATGTGAAAAATGTTAAGTCTGGTAGCTCTGTGAACACAGTTAGGGCTTTGTTGTTGCTGCATGTCAGTCCTTCACTTTGGTCAAGGTGCAAATACTAGCTCCAGAGTTTGTGCTCATGTGTTTACATGTGTGTACGACTGAAGCATGTGTGTTTATGTGTGTGTAAGCGTATGCTTGTTTGTAAGAAAACCGCTCTGTTGAAACCCAACTGTCTGTTGTTTCCTTCTGGGATTGGCCTGATTCCTAGTCCTGTGTTTGTGATTCAGTTTGTGTTTTTGTGTGTGCGTGCGTGTGTGCGTGTGTGCTTAGCTTCATTTGTCCTCTCACTCATTCCCGTTTCTGGGAAGCATCAAGCGTTTAAAACTCAAACGGCAGGATTTTTTCTCCCTCGCTCTCCTCCTCGCACCAAATTTGGGGAACAGCTGGGGCGGCCATGACGATGATTTGTCTCCCTCTGCCCGTCTGCCTGACAGGTTGAGACCATGCACACACTCACTCACATACACACACTCACTAATGGGCACATATACACACAATTAGATATGCACTCACAGTATCACAGACAGACACACACTCACAGAGACACAGCCGTAGACACATTCCCCCTTATAAGAGGCTGTGTTTCTCGGGGCACTGCCAAAACACTCTGATTTCCTTTAGCCTGGGCTGCCATACATCAGCTTGGGGCCTCCCAGCCCGGATGGCAGGGGCTGACAGAATGACATGTGTCATTTATCAAACGAGGGGCGCCAGGCCTCAGGAAACGAACAGACCGCCGCGTGACAAAGCCCCCAGAGAGCTCTCCTCCACTCACAATGATGGGAGTGTGTCATGGGATAGACACTGACAAATCTACAGAGATAGAACACACATGGATACACACAAAGCACGGGGAAGCACATATACACATGAGCGCAGGCATCATATGTTGTATGACTGCACTGATTTTTTTTTTAAACCCATGTTTAAAGTAGAACTGTCACTTTTTCCAAAATTCATGCTCGAATTCTATTAGAATACATTCTGGTAACAACACACACACACACACACACACGTGTATGCACTGCTGTTCTGAGGAGAAGGACACTGCATTAACTTTTATTCATTTGGACAGCCTAAACAAAGCGCTGTCGAAAACCTGGCCCTAAACTCCTTTAGAAATGAGGTTCTGCCTCATTAGGACCAGGTTTTGGTCTCCATAAGGACTACTGGTCAGTGTTTATGCCAGAAATACGTAACAAATGTAAGTACACATACATGTGCCAACATTATTTATTATTACTCCAGAAACACTTCCACGCAGCACATTTGCGAGGGGTTGGTGTTTGTCTGTGTGAATGTCTGTGTAAAAAGGCACATTTTGCTGACTTGTGTCAAGTGGCCACTGACAGTGACATCATCACATATGAATCTAAACTTTCCCTTTGAAGCCTCGAGATACGCACTTTGGCCAACACCATTTTGAGTTTGCAACCAGAAATCCACACACACATTTCAACCCTGTCAATCCATTTTCCTCTAAATGAGAACAGGTTTTTACTACTCACAGTGATTGAGACCATAGCATTCTCAAGAACATGTCAATCAAGTGAGAAGTAGGTTCATTTTCACCATAAACTTCTATTCAAACAGGGGTCTTTTTGCAACCGTCGCCACCTGGTGGCTAATATATTTTTACATCCGGGTTGTCCTCATCTGGCACTTTTTATAAACAGTCTACATTTTCACATCAAAACAACATCATAAAGTCTTATTCAGTGTGGCTCTCACTATCTTACTTCAGATAGTCTGTTGTGCATTTAGACTGTACATATAAACTTGGACAGGCTTTTTAACGTTTGAACTGTCCCTCCAAATTGGATAAAAAAAAAAAAAAGTGACAGCCCTAGTTAAAGAAAGATAAGTAAAAACACGAGGCCAAAAGGATATTTTGTGGATTTTTTAAAACGCTGGCAGAGAATCTCCAAGCACACATACCCACACATGCACCCACATATCGTATACGTTTCTTTCGCAGCCAGAGACGCTACAGCCAATGCGTTTCCTGTTGCCAGCAGCAGGCCTGTCTGTGTGCCTGTCCTTCTTAATGAACGGTCACTGGCTGCCGAATAGGAACTCTCTTAGCTGGCAGCAGCACTCTGTCCCCTTCCTTTCATAACCATGCCCACCACACAGCCACAGTATTCCTCTTTTCTCCTTCGTTATTTCTTTCGTCTCTTTGGTCGCTCTCTTTTTCCCTCTTCTTACCGCGCTCTGCCATGACCCCCCCGCTCCCCTGTTTACTTTTTCCTTAGCCCGTTCATTTGTCTTCATAAGCCTAATTTATTTTCTCTGCCAGTTGCAAGCTGACAGCCATCAGTCTCCCTCCTTCTCTCCCTCCCTCTCTCCCTCTCTCCCTCTCTCCCACACACACGGACACACACACACCTGACCTCCTGACACGTAGATAAATACACTAACATGTACTCTTTCCCTTCGTTTTTATTCGTCGACTCTGTCTTTATTACCTCACAGACTCCTCTGAGGTCAGCCTTACAGTCTCATACCCTCTGTTTTACCCCTGTCCTCCACCTCCTCCAACCCCCAAAACCCTCCCCATTAACATTACAGAAGATGGATGTGTCTTCATAGCGGAGATTGATTGCGGATATAGAGTTATGGTGCCATTTATGTGTGTGTGTGTGTTAGATGGAGGGCACTTTGGGAGGTGGCGTCGGGAGCAGAAATGTGAGGGAGGCAGGCTTTTCTCTTGTTTTCCAGAACCTTCCAGCCGTTCGTTGTCTGTCCGCAGTCTGATATTGTGCTCTGTTGAAGGATTGCTTCCTCTCTTCCTGCCTCTCTCTCTCTCTCTCTCTCTCTCTCTCTCCGACTGTGAAGCTGTTCATAGCCATTGTATGCTCACACACACACACACACACACTCGCATATACAGGCATGCATAGTTGGACACAGACACAATTAGTTTGAGTTACTACTGATACTGAGTCCACTTTGAAAGCTTAAAACATAATCTCCTGACTCTGTCCAGAGACGCTCCTTCTATCCCTAATTCTTCCTCCCTTTTTTTATTTTCTCCATTTCTCACTTTATCGCCATGTTGCTGTGCAGATACACACACACTGCAAACTGCCGCGAGTGCTTCGGCTCATGCTTTGCTTATAATTTTTTTTTTGCACTACTTTGATCCTCATCATGCAATAAGATTTTAAACTGGTGTCGAAGCCAAAGAGGAGAACTTTGTTTCATGGATTTAATCTCTGACTTGTTACTTGAGTAGTTAGAATGAAACAGAAAGTCTTGACGGTGGACAATTGTGTGAATTTCCCTGGTGTCGCATGCAGTTAAAAGCCCTGAAATGTTTGGGGATGTTGGGTTGTCCTGAGCTGCATCCTGTCCTGAGGGTTTCTGCGGCTAATTAATTTCCCTGATATGACTTTATGGTTTTCTTTGTCTGTCTGTGTGCATGTTTGTCAGGTCTCTGAGGTCCTCAGTGTTCTGTGTGTGCTGGCTTGTATTTGCTTATCTGGTGGTTGGGGTGTTCTTGAACGCCTCACTGAAAAGCAGACGGGACAAAATATCATGTTTGTCGTGTCCCGGTCTCTTAAATCAGAAAACGAGCAAAATCAATGGAATAGCTCACGTCAGGTTTAGATTTGATAAACTTTGACACTGATGAAGTTCTCATAGTTTTAACCATTTATGGACTGGCAAATATAGAAGGATCAACATCTACTTCTCTCTAATTTTATCTATTTAAACTACTTAAAAACAGCACGCACACATGACAGCATTTTCACCCTCTTTAATAAACCTCTGTTGAGTAAAAAAGTAGAATAATGGTTCTGTTGTCTGTGGAACATTCTTTATTTTGTTTTTTTGAGGCTGCCTCCCTTCGTCCGACAGTAAAGCACCAGATTCAGTGGCGTATGAATGTGTACTTGCATGTTTTCTCTCTCCTTGTGTTGCCGTTTCCCTTCTCCATGTTTTGTTTCCACAGCAGTGTTACAAAGTGGACGGCCTCTGTGAATTCAGAGGAGGGCTGACAGCATAGAGAAGGTTGATTGATGGCTTATTGTGCAACCAGACACGGCTAGACCGAACTGGTTAGGTTGTGACCCTGTTTTGGCCTCGTGCCCTCCCAATTCTCTTTTATTTTTTACATATATATATATAAAATTCTCAACTTTTTTTCCTCTCCTTCTGCGCGTGTCTCACCGTACCTCACACACGATTCCACACACACACACACACACAGAGTGCATAAATATACATGTATACGTGCAGACACACACTTCCTCTTCTTCATGCTTCTTCTCCACCACCCCTCCCCTCGTCTTGGTTGCTGCACTAAAGTCATCATCGTTGCCATCATTCATTCTTGGCTGTTTCCTTTCTTCCTTCCTCTGCCCACTGTGTTCTCTTTGTCACTACTCCTTCAGGACAGGTTTTGTCCCATGAGTCATTTCATCAGGTTTCACTTTGCAGCCGCTGCTCATTCAGGTCCATAAACACACGCTCGCTTCCCGGGAAATGCAGCAAAGAGGATTCTTAACGCACAAATCCGATGCCTCCCTCGATTTTACTTCACCTACCAATTTATGGGTGCGGAGGAATGTACCAACATGTGTCATGTTTGACAAATTCATGAGAGACTAAGTTAGCCTAAACAGCAGGCACACTAGTTTAAGCTATGGTTCAGACAGTTTTCCCCCCCTGCAATGATTTTCTGTTTCTATTCTCCACACAACCATAGTGATTTATGGTAATTATCCATCTTTGGGGTCATCCATCAACTGGTTGTTGCTAGGCGATGGGAGCAGCTGTTGTTTAGTCGTGGAAAGCTCCACTGTCAGTGGCAATGCAGGTGAATTCAAAAGACAGCATTGATGAAGAATAAAGATTGTTGGATTGTTAATTATTTTTTGTAGATATAAACGGAATTTTTTTTTTGACAATAAAATGAGTCACAAAAGTTAAAAGGTAAAATCTCCTGATGTCAATAACAGAAGATGTATTTAATGAGTATAAATCTAATTTGGAAAAAGTTTATATGTGAAATAAATCTTAAAGATGGTAAAGAAATAGGCTGTTTACCAAATGACATGTGTCTAATAAAGACTAAATTGAATCAGTGCTTGGCAATGGTTGAGTAAATCTCACTCACATCATCGTGAATTAGCATTAGTAATGCTTTATCTATAGTTAGTCCGAAAACAAACCAGATGGTTTGAGATGTATCTGCAGCAACAGATCAACGTCAGATAGTTAGGGCGTTTGGGGGCGGGGGGTGAAGAAGGTGGGGGTTGTTTGGCAGAGAAGTTGCAGCAGAAAGGCCTGGAATCCACGGTGCTGATGATCTAATGGCTGTTGTTTCATTTCAGAACAGGCAGGCGCTGACAGTTCAGGGAAAAGGTGATTTATAGACCACAGTCACTGTCATGGCGTGTTAAAACTGGTTCACGGGAGATCTGAACTAACGGATAGAAACAAAAGGATAACAAGAGAAACTTGAGAAGCGGCATCTTTCTTTTTTTCTCTCTCTTTCTTTATTTCTCTCTTTCTTTCTCTCATTCTTTCTTTCTTTCTCTCGGTTTGACCCATTTAATAAAAAGGGGCTATTAGCATAGCATGTGTTCAAGTAGCTGCAAATGAACTGGAACACATGTAAAAGCCCACAGGGACAGTGCAGAGTTCTGGAAAGTGTAATTTATCTCTCATTTTGTGCACATTTGATAAGAAACGTCGAAAGGATCGTGTTCTCTTTTGTGAAAGAATCCAGAGCGGTCGCCGTGTAAATATCAAGCAAGAAACAAAGTCAAAATTCAAATGTTGTCTGTACATGTAGCTTTCAGTCTGATGAGCAGATGTCTTGTTTTGTTTTGTTTTGCCTCACCAGAAGCTTAGAAGGTGGATTTGTATGACTCGTGATGTGTAAGAAGCCTCAGAGATAATGTGCCATATGGTGGACTAGTTTATGTCGGCGGGGTTTAATATCGACTAGTAAATGGAATAATGTACTGTATTCTGTTCTACTCTCCTTGTCTCACTCTACAAGCATTAGTGGTGTATTGAATAAAGTGTGTCTGCCTCCACTACACTAGGTGGCGATATATCTACATTTCAGCGTCTTAGTATGAGGTATTTTCCGATTGACCTATTAAATCACAGACCAAAACATTGTTAGTTGGCAGCTTGAAATTTAAAATATTATTTATTGAAGCTGGCAGAGCAAAAACTTGGTTTCCTACTCAGTTCCAAAAATGTACCAATGCAATGTTTTCTCATCAGCGTCTTCTTCTTCTTCTTCTTCTTCTGTAGTAATTTGACACCAAATGCATTATCTAGGTGTGAAATTTGAGAAATTATATTTCACTTTGCAGTTCCATGTATAGTAAAAGTCTGACTAAGACAATAATAATTTACACTATACTTATATTTAACTTAATTCTGTAATGGATTGGGTTCCTCTGACTTTTTATGCAGAACCGTGTTAGTGTTGTGTTGCCTTCAGGCTGAGAAGAGTCTGTGAGTCTTTGCCAGTTTCTCCTCAGTGTGTATTGTCCACACACAGCAGTCCAAAGAGTGTCAGGTCCTATGAAACCAGAGCACAGCCATCCCAGAGTGGAAAAAAAGAGCAAGAATGAAGACGACAGTGGAGAGCAGAGAGAGACAGAGATTGCCTGACATACTAAACATTACCATAATTGGCTTTTCTACATGATAGGACAGAGGAAATAATAATGTCATTTTATTTACAGCCCTCTCTCTGCTGAAACACGCACACACTCATGCGCACCGTACAGGTCAATGACACACACTGATCAGGCCTGTCCAAAGCCATCAGAGGTGAGTGGCAGGGAATGGAGGGACCAGTGACAAAGCGAAACGGGAGAGAGAAATAAGACTGCCACGCCAGAGCTCCCATTTTGAAGGGCTGCTAAACGGTGTGAGGGAGCTTCCGTCGCCGCCACACTCCGAATGCAGCGCTCGGCCACGCAGGGTAAATCAGCAGGGTGAAAGCTGGCGGAATTGGACATTAGCACTGCAAATGAGAGTCGGGATTGCCCTCTTCTCGCAGACAACATGAATAAATGAAGAAGGTTTAGAGGGGGAATGTGTTTGTGTATGTGTGGGAAAGAGACTGCACGATAAAAGTGTTTTAAGTTTGTTTTCCTTTTACATTTCTATCTATCTATCTAAATATCTATCTATCTGAAACGTTTTCATGCAACCATTTTTTTCTTTATTGCTGCCATTTGTAAACCTAAAACTAACAGAATTATTATTACTCCCATTTTAAAACGTTAACATATTTTTTAAATGTACAAAGAATTCATTTTCTTGGTATGAGTTTGCATGACACTGAACCACCACACACACAGCTTCCTACCTTCATGTGGACTGGATGTAATTTGGAAGCGTGTGTAAATGTGTGTGTGTGAGAGAGAGACTATGGGATGTCCAACTGTGGTGTCACCTGTATGCAGCAGGACATCCTGGACTCAGGGCACAACAATAGTGACAGGCTCGTCTCCAAACGCAGATGGCTTTGCTCCCCCACCCACCACACCACACCACACCACCCCCACCAGCCACAGTGCATCCCTGCAATCACCTGACACACTGTGACACACTGTGACACACACACACACACACACACACCTCACCTCACTTACACACACTTCATTTGGACACACATGGCATAAATGTTAGTCATTTCTCTTCCCTCTTATATCACTCTTAGTATGTTACATGCTGTTTAACTTGTTTTCCTGTCATGTTTTGCTCTCTTTCACGTTCTCTCTCTCTCACACACACACACACCTCTTGTTCACTGGCCTAAACACATCTTTTCTCCTCTCTTTTCAAAACTTCCCCCTTCTCCCTATCCTCCCTGACAGCACAAAGTGGGCTTACGTTTTTGACTGACAACCACAACAGACAACCACCCTCACCACCACCCTCACCCCGGTTTTAATCCCTTCCCTAGCCCTCCCTCCCACCCTCTCCGCTCCCTCTTTTGTTCTGAGTGACGCGGGAAAGCCGCCGTGTCAGCATCTTTTCCATCTCTGATTGCCTTATTAGCCGGCGGTGGCACCCGCAGCTTTTCTGACACAGATGGTGAAGGAGGAGACTCGAGCAGGAGGGGAGAAGGAGAAAAAAAAAAAATGGCTGACTTGTGTTTGTTGTTGTTACTTTCCCCTCCCACCTCTTCTCAGGCTTGTTTGTGTGGACACTGACACCTCGAGCCGACACTGACACACTCCTGACAATGATGCCTGTCAAAGGCAGCATACAGAGGACGGCAGGGCAAAAAAACAGACTTAAGTGTTGGTGTACATTTTGTGTGTGAATGCGTGTGTGTGTGTGTGTGTGTTTGTACTGCTGTCAAGTTTCCTCTCACTTTGTCAGCTCGGGCTGCTTTATCGAGCTTTATCACCGCATTGACTTTGAATGGGTTCAGTTTCGCATTCATTCGAGTACAGTGGGCTGATTGGGAAGACGAGGCGGGTTGAAAGAGACAGCTGCTTTGGCAAAAGGTTAAAATCTCCTAATTTACTGAATAACTCAAGTGAATGATTTCAGCGTGGCCTGTGTGTAATCAAGAGCTGACACTTACGAGCAAAACTAACACCACGTTTAATTAACAAGAGGAAGGCTGCACTTTAAGCGTGTACAGTCCCTGACACGCACCAACGTTAACGCACATTTAAAGCAGAGAGAACAAGAGAGGGAGAGACAGAGTTGCAGCTGTTGGACCTCCAGCTTTTCCAAGGCAGCAGTAAGAGGCACCTCACAAACATCAGGTATTATGTCCATTCCTATTATAGGATAGAGAGCTACATGCTGTTTGAAGCTGACAGCACATCTGCCTCCTCACTGGAGACTGATTCTGGCACCTCAGACAAGCATCTTCCTCGGGATGGATTTGGGGAGCTGCCTTTGCATATTTAACCCTCTATTTTTCTGCTTCTCTGTAATGCTTCCATCTTAATCTGCCTCTGAGACTGATATCTGCGCCATTTGTTTCACTATTTTAGGGCCGCAGTAAATTTCATTAAATCCAGATTTTGGCCGCAAAAGGATTTGTGAAATTTGTGAAACTGCGAAGAAAAAAGGAAGCAGAAATGTTTATATTGATACTATAAACCCCTCTCTTTTTCTAAAATGGCACACTTGATGCTGAGAGTACTCAGGGAGCACAGGCAGTAACAACACGGCTTGTCATGTCCGCTGGCCATTTCCTAGCATCACGCTGTGAGGACTTCTACAGCGGATGCCAAGTTGACTCCAGCCAACCATGGCTTGGCACGGCGGATGCAGCTGGCACTTTTCTCCTCTATCTCTTACTTGAAAATACACAATATGTGTGGCATGTTGACAGAATGAAGCGATTCAAAACTCAAGAACAGATCTTTAGTTTCACTTCGGCAACAACATAAACAATCAAATGCTGAAATGCCATCAGCTGTTGTAGAATTCCAGGTTGCTGGTGAGGGGAAATGTACGTTTGAATATGCTGAAATGTTTGCACAAACACACTGAATTCATCTCTTTTAATCCAGTGTTTCAGTTTAGTGTATGTTGAGAAGCAAACTTCAAAGAGACTCTTTAATAGGTCTATCGATGAGGCATCCTTCCCTTTTTACATTTTTTTTATTATTATTGTTATTTCTACTGAGACAGCAGTGTCTTCATTTCTGTTGTGAAGGAACAGATCTTACCGCATGATAAATAAGTATCATCATGTCTCAGGATTTGATTGCTGCGTAATTTGAAATTGTGCTTGTTTTTACTTTTTAAACAAAGCGGAGAGATTTCTGTAGCTCATCTCTGCTCTCTGCCCTTGCTGAGCTGTAGTATTCAATAGCTTCATTAGGCAGTGCAGTGGAGAGCACGATCTGTCATTGTCAAGATATGGATGTTTGCCACTTTATTATTGCAAATCTGTGTCCTCTTCTGGGACTATTGACAAAAAAACTCTTTACAATTATTACACATACCACCTACACATAGAATGTGGAAAAATGTCTAATTTGTGTAAAATATGGATATATTTTTGCACAAAGACGTCTAATGTCGCATTTCTGTTTGTTTTGTTTTCACAGCTTATGGACCCGAGGATGAATTCACATTGGACAAAATTGATGAAGAGGAACATCTGCTGGATGACGGCCTCTCTCTGGATGGTCAAGATGCAGATTATCTGTTCAATGAGGATGAGGATGGAAGAGATCATTACAGCTGCCAGAACTCTCCATTCAGCAATGGCACAAACCCAGACGCTGGGTATGCCTCCCCACTCAGCACAACCAGTGACCAACTGGTGGACCTTAAAACCTCTTCCTCCTTCAGTGATGGTCAGGACAAGGTAGTGGAGAAAGTAGAGGAGAGCACAGAGTCCATCAATGGCCTCTCGCTGCAGGACAGTCTGGCAAAAATGAAAGCCGTCTATGCAAACCTGATCTCAGATGCCTCCTGGTCCAGCATTGCTCTGGATATGCTTAAAACTAAGCAAGGGAATCTTGCAGCTAGCAACGGCAATGGGGGCAGTCACAAAGGGAGCAATGGGTTCCTGAATAGTCCGAGCACAGGGGATGTCCATGTGAAAAGCAGATGTAGCAGTAGCAATGCCTCAGCCACTACTAATACCACCAGCAGTACCACCACAAGGACGGTGACAAGCAGCAGCAATAGTGGCACTATTGTAAGTTCTGGCAGCACAGGGGGGTTAGCATATGATTGGCACCAGGCAGCATTGGCCAAAACCCTCCAGCATACCCCATACCAACTCCTTCCTGAGCCTAGCCTTTTCAGCACCGTGCAGCTTTACAGACAAAACAATAAACTCTATGGCCCCGTGTTTACCGGTGCCAGCAAGTTCAGGTGCAAGGACTGCAGTGCAGCCTATGACACTTTGGTCGGCCTGACAGTACATATGAATGAAACAGGCCATTACCGTGATGACAACAAGGATACCGAGAATGATAGAAGCAAGACGTGGTCCAAGCCACGCAAGCGGTCCCTGTTAGAGATGGAAGGCAAAGAAGATGCCCAGAAAGTCCTTAAATGCATGTACTGTGGCCACTCTTTTGAATCCTTGCAAGACCTTAGTGTCCACATGATCAAAACAAAACACTATCAGAAAGTGCCTCTAAAAGAACCAATGCCAGCCCTCACCTCAAAGCTGGTTCCCCCAACCAAAAAAAGAGCATTTCAAGACTTAATGTCCCCAAGTTCGCCAGAGTCTGTGTCATCTGGCATACTCCTGGGAGATTCCTCCAAAGACCAAAAAATGGCCAATCCCTATGTCACTCCTAACAATCGATATGGTTACCAAAATGGCGCCAGCTACACTTGGCAGTTTGAGGCACGTAAGGCACAAATTCTTAAATGCATGGAATGTGGCAGTTCACACGATACCTTGCAACAACTGACTGCCCACATGATGGTCACCGGACATTTTCTCAAAGTCACAAACTCAGCTTCTAAAAAGGGTAAGCAGTTGGTATTTGATCCCATCACTGAGGAGAAAATCCAGTCAATTCCTCTGCCACCAAGTACCACACGACTCCCAGCTCCAAATGGGAAGTCGCAGACTGATTCGCCAATGCACCCCTGTAGCCCAGAGGAGAGGAATGAAGAAAGGAGAGATGGAGAGATGGTTGAAGAGAAAGTGGAACATAGGGAACCAGAGAAAAAAATCAAAGAGGAGAAAGAAGATCCCTCTGAAAAGCCTGAAAAACCAGGAAAGGCTAGATCTTACCAATATCTGACTGAAGAAGACTTGGAAGAGACGCCTAAAGGTGGCCTGGACATTCTTAAGTCTTTAGAGAACACAGTTTCAAGTGCAATCAGCAAGGCCCAAACAGGTACACCCACCTGGGGCGGATACACGAGCATTCATGCTGCCTATCAGCTCCATGGATCTTTGAAGTCGAGCTTGTCCTCCTGTGCACAGGTCCAGCCTTTGTTCAGCAGCAACAATTTGAAGGCACTGTCCTCTGAGTTAGGTACCCTGATCCATTCACCAGGGAGCCCCTCACCACCTCCATGTCACAGAAGCAACGTATTGGCCATGGAGGAATTAGTAGAAAAGGTGACGGGGAAAAGTTCAGTGAAGACTGAAAAAGAGGAAAAACCTGTAGAAAACAAGTGCAGGCCCACAAAGTCACCATTGCCAAATCCTAAGGATAAACTTCCTTCACACAGTACAGAGAATCTCTCAAAGGTTATGAAAGAGTCCGCAGCAGAGGGCCATACAGAATCGAAAGGCAAAGACGGAGAGCGGATAGAAAGCAAACTAGAGAGACGCATTAAGAGTGAAGTAGATTCCCCAAAAAGGCTTGTTAGTAATGGCTGCAATAACCTGAGCATCATCACTGATCACTCACCTGAACAACCACTTGTGAACCCTCTCAGTGCTTTGCAGTCGATCATGAACAACCATTTGGGGAAAGCTTCCAAAGTGTCCACACCATTCATAGACCCCTTTGCTGTGCTTCATAAGATCAACAGCAACTCTCCTCAAAGCAAGTCAGCAGAACCTGAGCATCAGTACCACCACAACAACAACAACAACAACAACGATGATGATGACGATCAGCCCATGGACTTGACTAAATCCAAAAACATTAATGGCAGCACAGCAAAGGGTACTTTTACGACACCAAACACCAACAATAGCAGCATTAACAACAGCAAACCGACCTTCCGAGCGTTCTCTCAGTCGTCTTCTCCACCTCTGCGGGAGAATGCTCTGATGGATATTTCAGACATGGTGAAAAATCTGACTGGTCGTTTGACGCCAAAGTCTACCACCCCGTCCTCCGTCTCTGAGAAATCAGACATCGACAGCTGTAGTTTTGAGGACGGCATGGAGGAGCTGTCTCCCATCCAAAGACGAAAGGGTAGACAGTCAAACTGGAATCCTCAACATCTCCTGATTCTTCAGGCCCAGTTTGCCTCCAGTCTTCGGGAGACTCCTGAGGGGAAGTTTGTAATTACTGACTTGGGGCCCCAGGAACGGGTCCACATCTGTAAATTCACTGGTCTCTCCATGACTACTATCTCTCATTGGCTGGCCAATGTAAAATATCAATTGAAACGGACAGGAGGAACAAAGTTCCTCAAAAATATTGACTCTGGCCAGCCTTTGTTTTTGTGCAGTGACTGTGCATCCCAGTTCAGAACTCCCAACGCCTACATTCATCATTTGGAGTCCCATCTTGGGTTTACCCTGAAGGACCTTGCCAAGCTTTCCATAGACTTATTAGAGCAGCAAGGGGTTGGCAGAATAGATGACAAGTCTTTCGGTTCTTCTGGACTCTTAGAAGAAGATGCCGGCTCAATTTACCAGTGCAAACTGTGTAATCGGACATTTCTAAGCAAACATGCAATCAAATTGCACCTTTGCAAAACACACGGAAAGTCACCGGAGGACCATCTCATCTTTGTAAAGGAGCTGGAAAAGTTTGACAAACAATAAAGTCAGATTTAGCCTGGCAGCATGACGGACTATCATTGCACTATAGCTCTACGCCACAATCTGTCATAACAGATAGTGCCACAGCTGCATTGACCACTGATGGGACACGCGTTATGGCGACAACACGGTAGCTTTAAAGATCCAGTGTAAAGAATTAGTGACGTCGAATTGTGAGACTGCAGATCATAACAAACGCAAGACTCCGCCACTCACCCGTCTTTTTCCAAAGCATGTCAGGGAGCTACGGTGGCCTTCACATACCAGAAAGGATATTCTTCTTTTGTGTCCACTTCAAAAATGCAAAACTGGTTGGATAAGATGGCGGCCTCTGTAAACCAAGGCCCTTGCCTAAAGTACATACTGTATACAAGGCTACAAAAACCAAACACTTTTTATTTTAAAGCGGTTATGCACTAATATAAACACATTCAATTTCTGCCAGTAAACCCTCCTAAATGTTACACACTGGACCTTTAATACCAATTATTAATGTAATAATTACATAAATGACATGTAACTAATTACATAAAATTTAATGAATTAAAAAGCTGAATAATAATAATGATGTTTAATTTTTTGGTAATATTAACGTACCAAATTGGTGCAGCAACCATGGCACTATGTAGTCACTGACTGATTGTTGCTTTTGTAATGCACTGCATCTTTTCTGAGCCTTTGGGGGAAAAGTACATCTGTTGTTTTAAAAAAAAAACAAAAAAAAAACTGGACCATGCTCTTCTTTTGATCACTGTTTCTGAATGATTTCTAAGATGAATATATTTCAACACAACCTGCATATTATTTATGGAACAGTTTGTGCATGTTTTTATGTAATGAAGTGAGCATATTATGTCTAGTAATACTTTTTCTTTTCGTTTCTTTTTTTTTTTTAAACCACGATGACTAAGCTAATACCCCTGGTTATCAAACACAGCAACTGTATGAAGGTACGTGACGCGTCACGCGAAAGATGACATCAAGTCAGGGATGTTTTTATTGAAGAAGTATGGATACAAATCACAGCACTTCACCGTTTTGAGTTTTAAAAACCCTCCATCGACGTGGCAGTTTGGGGGCTAACTATGATATCGCTTCATATTTGCCATTGAGTCACAGAATGTCTCACAGATGATCTTTGTTTCTCTTCCTGGTTGTTTCAACATGTACAGTATTTGCATTAGTAGGCTCCCGGTTTTATTATTGTGAAGCTATTGTATTGTATAAATGAAGTTTAAAACTTACTGTATGAATAATCAGCAAGTATGTATACATGTACGTCGGCATATCTTGCTCTTTACAGTTCAACATTATTTGTACTGTGTGCATTTTTCTAATGTTATTTTCTAGAACAAGTATCGGGGAGTGGGAGGGGCTAAAGCTACAGAGTATTGTCGGACCGTTATGCTCTTTTTCATTGAAAAGTAGGTCCTTCGATGTGATTTACACAAAATGAAAATACACAAAAAAAACTTTACTTGCATCTGCTCTGATGCATGGTACTGTACATAACATTGAAAAAAAAATCATGCAATGATAGATTTCCAGATTTTTGTCATCGATCCCAGTTATTCAGAATGACATTCTTTTTGTTTCCTCAGTTGTAAAATAAACTCCATGTCCTGGATTAAACTGTGGCGTTGACTGATTGATTGTGAGAGAATTGGAATGTTCTGTCGTCTTTGTTTTTAACGGTTTCTTTTGAGGGTTTTACGAACTTGTTCTGCCACCTGTGCCGTCTATTTTAAGACACACGCTATGATATTCAAAGAAAATCATACGTTTACTAATGCGAGTTGTTAAATGTCGAGGCTTCACATCAAAATAATTCAGTTCACACTGAGGTTACATTCAGGTGACACTACTTTATTTATCATAAATACTCCATGTGGTGCACTAGTGTATCTTAGATTTGTCAGACATTGGACAAGGCTCTGACGTTACTACACCAGCTGAAGTCCAGACAGAGTCCAGAGTCTAAGTATTCAATATAAGTGTCTGCTCTGACTTCTGAATTTTTGTACAACACTTTTTTTTGCAAGGCAGAAGATAATTAATTAATCAAGTATTTTCCATTTAACTTAACATGTTCTATTCAGATGTCTCATTTATGTTTAATGTTTTCATCATTTTTTAAAAAGCGCTACGTAATACACCTCTGCATTTAAGCTTTGACATATTTACGTCCACACCAACATTAAAATATTCATATCTTTGTGATTGTCGTCTGGCGGTGCCAACACAAGACGATCCAGACTAATGGAATAACCTACCGAGCACTACCAGAACATCAAGAGCTTCTCAAAGATAATCAAGAAGCTCTTGAGGAGCCAGCTCTTCCAAGAGCATCTTCTGTCCTCACACTTACCTTTTACCCCCTCCTCCTGCACTTGGATCCACTTCTGCACTCTCACCCTCTGTCAGTCCACTGTTCCTTTCTAGTGAAGTTCTTTCCAAGACTTCTTCTATGTAGCTTATTCCTCTTTTGTAAATCGCTTTGGTTAAAAGCGTCTGCTAAATGCTTAAATGTAAATGTCTTTCTTGGTAGCTATGGAAGGTCAGCAGAACAGTGTCTGTCGTAGCCTAAACGATGCTAATGTTGCTTCAAAGTGAAAGTTATATGATGGGAGTGAGAGTGAGAGTTAGTCCTCTTTGTGCTTTGTAATGTCTGTTGTTACACACCCGTCCTCCACGTAAACGTTAACCCTTTAAAACCTGGAGCGCATCGCAGACGAGATCTTTGTATAGTACAAAAAATGTACTATACTGTTCAAATTTAACACACAAAATCTGTTCTTCATTTTAAATTGTTAAAACCCTATTTTAACATGCAGTAAATTGTAAATAACTGCCAGATATCGGAAGTTATTCTGGAAAAATGGGCAAATGCACTTAGTTACAGGACATTTTCTGGTCTTTTTATGGTTAAAATAAGCAAAAGCAGACATCATTCTTCACTCCTGACGCCTCATGTTTGTAGGTTTATTTCATGCTAAATCTTCTTCGAGCTCAGTCTAAACCAAAGTGCGTGTCCAAAATCATAGTCTGCCATTTTCCCACCAGAAAATAAGGCGGCTGCACCACAGGCGCGGTTCAAACAGCTGATACTCGCTCATTTATTAACGGCTTTGTTTTGGGTGCAAGATGCAATAAGTGCCATCTCGTATCGCGTCCAAAAAACAAGCTGTGTTTACACCAGATTGCTCATATAAAGGTGGATCCAGCCTGTGCCCGTGCTCGTGCGTGAAGCGTGCCTGCAGACCATCTGTGTGTGGAACACACTGAGTTTGTGTACCATGTGCAGCAGCCTCTGAAGACAGTTGGATTCTTATCATGATAACGTGCCCTTAAAACAGCAGTGAAACGCTGCAGGTTTTTTACTAATCGGTCTCTATATCCTACAAATTAGCACCGACAGTGCACCTCATCACAAGAACATGAGTGCTTAAATAGATGAATACTGTGGAGTGCATTTGCTTTTTAAACAAGAAACGGGGCAGGGAAAACTGTTTGCTATTACTGCTTTGGTATTAAATTTTAAAGACATTTACTGTAGATAACAAGGCAAAAATAGCCCAAATTACATATCTACATGTACATCACTCACCACGTTTGCTCAAGCCCATTTCGCATTACTATAATTACACGACGGTTTGTGCTATCGGAAAAAATCCAACGGTTTCCGAAAGCTGAGAAGTTGCACGTCAAACAACATGTGGTTATTACGGTAATTTCACTCACGGTGTTGCAGGAAGCCAGCGAATCTCAGGAGAGAGTTGGAAAAATGCCTGTACATAGAGAGACCAAAAAACATTGAGAGGCTCAAAAAAGGCTATTTTAAATATGTTTTGTACTGTTGAAACTTCAACTTTAACATGCAAAATGTATTTTAACATGTAGTAAATTGTAAAGAACTACCAGATATTGTAAGTTATTCTGGAAAAATGGGCAAAAGCACTTAGTGTCAGGACATTTTCTGGTCCTTTTATGGCTAAAATAAGCAGACATGTTGAGGGTTAGTTGGCAAAGGGTTAAAAATCAAAATATGACAAACTTTGCATCAAAAGCTACAGAAGATACAACTGTATTTTGACAAGTAAACTCATACATTGAGAGTTTTCTGCTCTTAAACTGTACAGATGTGTTATTTTACACTTAAGTCTGTCCAACTTTTGTTTAATTTCCCCTAAATAAACACAGATGTTCACGTTTTCTAATGCAAACTAGTGATTTCTTTTTGCACATTTCTTTGAATACACCGTGCTGAATACACATTGTTGTGCAGAGCACATGACGAGCAGCCCGTCAAGTGCATGTGCCGGAGAAATTTCGTAATCCTTTAAAGAGAAAAATGCTCCTAAAGTAAAACATTGTCATGAAAGAAAATTTTGAATTTGACGTTATGGTTTTAAAACAGAGCTAAGCTTTCGAGTTGAGGCGGTGAGACACCTGATAAAAGAGGCCATGGCATGTCTCCACTGAAGGTGTTTAAGTCGACATGCGCCCGCCCCGCGCAGCTCTTGAACACTAGCCCGAGGCATTTCCCCCAAGAAACAATAGCGTTCCAGTGCCTCTCGGCGTGCTTCATGCAGCAGGGAACATATAAAAGTCCTTGTGGGAAGTGGAGAGAGATGACTTTAAATACAGTAGATGTTGCATAAAAGCAAATTTTTGACGCATTGAAACTTTTCTAATATGTAATTACACGGTGTAGTTTAAGTGATGTGTTGTACGAATAAAGTTTTTTATTGTAGACAAGAAATGTCAGCTTATAAGACTCACTTTACATTTTTTTGGTACATAATATTTAATAAATCTCGAGAGGGAGGCTGTAGAACAAGAATTTTGCAATCAATTAAATCTGGTGAAGCAATCCAGCCCTGAAATGTCTTTATTTTGTTTTCATTTGTGGATTTTATACTCAAATATTCCCACACTACACTCTACAATACTGCAGTACGTGTGTATAAACGCATGTAACGCTTACGTCGTACAGTTCGGAAACATGTTTTCTTAGATTATTACTCGACAACACACAGCAAACCGTCTTTGACTTGTCACAACAGACACAAAGGTCCTTACATATGACTCTGTCAGGCAGGCAAACGCTTTGTTTGTTCTCTCGTGACTCGCGTTTGCTTTATAGCAAACACAAAATAAATTGGCTCCATGTCATCGCCATTACCAGGCGAGCAGAGGCTCACGAGACAGCAGCACGAATCAGATGCTAAACAAAAGGGTGTTTATGACAAGCGGCGTCGTGACGCAGCCGTGTTATCCATTTATAATAATCAAAATGGAAAAGCCTCCAGTCGCCGTCTGAGCTGAGGAGCAAACATCTGTACGTCCATGAAGTAGCAAGTGTCAGCAACATGCACATGACGGCGCAGGCGGTGTTCGAATCCCTGTGACATGCATATCATGTGTACTCATGCCGACAGCAGGGACTCGCTGAATTAACCTCGTCCTCTGTTGTCACCCCTCACTGCTTCCTGAGCAACCTTCTGTTGATCACAGCTCAAAAAAAAACAAGAAAACGCCTCGCTATAGAAAACACATATGTGCACACACACACACACACACACAGCTTTGTTGCTTCACTGTCCGTCATAAAGAAACCATGTTCTTTTCATTTTTGCTTCATTTTGGAGCTCTAAGCGAGAGCATGTGTGGAAAACAGGGGTGAGACACTGTTATGAGAGCCAATCCCATAATAATTCAACAAGAACAATACTGATATGTGCTGTTTTTTATTAGGTTTAACTATATTTAAAGAAAATAAAGGCCATATTTCGAGGTCATGTTAGTTCTTCTTCTCAAAAATGTTTATGATCCAAACAGTGGAACTGTTAAAGGTGCAGTCACTGACATCCAGTGATGGAAGTGACAGACAGAGGACTCACTCCAACATTACTGGTGGTCTTCACGTAGCAGAAAACATGTCACAGCTTCTGCTTCAAAACACTCTGGCTGGTCTGTCCTTTTGTCCTGCTGTTAAAACGTGATAAAGATTCAAGCCCCTGCCTGAAGTACAGTAAAAACTAAATGTGTTCTTATTTTAAATTATATTACAAACATAGTTATTGGTACTATAGTCAAGATCTGACAATAAACCCTTTTAAATGTTGCACACCTTTTTACCTCTGCTTGACTGAAGATCTTAAACCTCAAAATCACTTCATATATTTTAACTCTTGAACACCTTGGCCTCAAAATGGACTTTTAGACTTATTTTAACCATAAAAGCATCAGAAAATGTCCTGTGACTAAGTGCTTTTGCCCATTTTTCCAGAATAACTTTCAATATCTTATATTTACAATTTACTGCATGTTAAAATAGTGTATTAAAAAGTTTTATTTACATAAAAACACTACAGTTGTAAGACGCTGATTCTCCGGCTTCCTGCAACGGCGCGACTGAAATTACCGTAATAACCACATGTTGACTTTGAGGGTTAAAACAACGTTTCCAGTACATTACCTTTATTTAATTATATGTAACAAAGTCATTAGCTGCAAAAGTTGCTCCATGGATATGTGGAATTGAGAGTTTGTCACCTTTATGCAGATGATGTCTTCATTTAGCGGAGAGTCGTCCTGTTGACAGACTTTTTGTCTTGATTAGTAGTCTAGTAGTTGCTTCCCTCAGAATATAATGTCCCACCTATTATTGATATAAAGGAAAACTTCATCCCAGATGACGTCTCTGCCTCGATGGCACCTGAAGTCGCATCCATCAGAAGTGAAACCGCCGAGTTTTCTCACGAAACAAATAAATAAACCTTTGGTGGCAGACTCATTCATTTCTGCTGCAGCCGCTCTGACAGCAAAAACAATATAGCACCTTAATTTTTTTCCTCTTCTTTGCCTTTTTTTTTTGGTGAAAACAACTTGTGTGGTGACGTCTGAAGACGAGCTGAAGGTTTAAAATCACCCGAGACGTCTCATCACGGACAGAGGGCTCAATCCGATCTGCTCGTTGACACGTTTGTCCCCGCTGAGATCTGCAGGCAGTCAAAGGCGTCATGTAAAGTGTTGTGTTCTTGTCAGGGATGAGCCTTGTTTTTTGGAAGATACAGACGACATAATTCATCAGGCCGAGGGAGAGGGCTCTTGAAGAATGGAGAAGTGACAAAGTCGATTCTTTTGAGAATAATGACGGCTGCCAGCCCGCGGAATGGATGGAGTGTCTTTCAGGATCTATCAAAGCCTGCGTCTGTGGCAGTGAAGCCCACAGGTGTGATGTGCCTCACTGTCATCACTGTCTCTTCAAGACTGAGATGTTTATATGTGAAGATTGCAGCCTGAGCATTTGAAAGAGGTCTCA
This sequence comes from Solea senegalensis, assembly GCF_019176455.1. Classification (NCBI taxonomy): domain Eukaryota; kingdom Metazoa; phylum Chordata; class Actinopteri; order Pleuronectiformes; family Soleidae; genus Solea; species Solea senegalensis. Next base: position 4,481,863 of record NC_058039.1, on the reverse strand, counting down.
TGTCCTGTATTTTAGCAGGACCTGAGAAGTGGTTTGATCCTTCTCCTCTTTGGGCTACAAACAAGAGCTAGAATGTTTTTATTTAACATTCCTTTTGCAAATCAGAGTCAATTAGAAGTGTGTGTAAAGTAGGGCAGCAGAGTGTGTGTGTCTGTGTGTTTAATAACAGACTCTGTGTGTTCCTATTGGAGTTTGGATGTGTGCTTTTTAGGACCTAAGAAAAGGTAAATAGGTTACACCAGTGCTGCTGTGGTTCCTCTCGCAAATTCCTCATTATTTTGAACTATTCCTGGTTTTGGTTGCCAGGTTTGAATGTCAAATGTCGTATTCATTTCATCTTCAGCTGTGCGAGGAGCCACTGTCATGTGGTCGGGTTTAGACCCTTGGACAGTGTGACGAGTCTCATTCACATTCTGTCCAAACCTGACATCATTTGCATGAGAATAAGCCCAAACTCTGCAAACGTGACACATCCCAGACAAGGGATCACAACTTGGCTGTCATATTAGGCCGGTAAATTCAGGTGACACGGATCCTGTGTCCTCATCTGGGCCAACCTGACAGTGGTTCATGTTCCCTGCTGTCTTTTTCTGAGGGGCTTTGTGAGGGGGGGGTTTGCTTTTAATCAGCCTGACGAACCCTGCCTGTGCACACACACACACACACACACACACGTGTGAGAGTGGGCATATGCTGAGGGGCAGTGGGCTGGCCGTTGTGCCATCATTAGTCCAAGCCTACACGGCGAGCTTCTGACACATGTCGAAGGAGCTTCATTCGACCTACAGAAGGCGCATCCGCATTATGCAAAGGTAGCAGTGTCTTTATGTGCAGCACTACTGTCAGAGGCTTGAAGGAAGAACTGAGGAGGGAAGTGCAGGGGCCTGGGGGGGAGAAAGAGAACGAGGGAGGGAGGGAGGGAACAAACGCGGAGACAGAGACGAGCTTCAAATCAATGAGAGAAGTGGAGGAATCTGTTTTGTGCTGGAAAGTTGCATTTTTCTGTATAAATGACAAAAAAATAAATAATGTAATCAGTTCAATTAAATGAATAGATTATATTTTTTCATATGTCATATCAGAGTTATCGTAAGAAAATGTTAATGAAGCGCAGCGGCACCTTTGACATTGCCTCAAATGTTGTGTTGCTGTTTTTTTAAACGCACCTTTTCCTCGACTCCATATCGCTGAAAGGCTTTGTGTCGGTGAAGTGACATTTTTATCAAAGCTGTGGTGTTTTGTTTTGTGTGTGTGTGTGTGTGTGTGTGTGTGTGTGTGTGTGTGTGTGTGTTTTTCCTCACCTTGTGCCCTCTGGCATTCTGATGACTCACTCCGGATTGGACTGTGTTCAAGTTAGAGGCACAGTGGGACAAGTGTCAGTAATGATCAAGTGCAGCAATTGTGCTCTGTTGGTGTCACCTGCCTGCCTCCACCACTGTGTTGTGTTTATGTGCTGTTGTGTCGCTCTCGTCTCTAAGAGCAGCAGAATGTGCGTTTCCCGTGAACCCGCGGTGAAAGAAATCCTATTTAAATGCCTCCAGACAGTTTGTGCACACTCTTGTCAGTCACGTTTAATATAAACCTCTTTTATTTTAATTGTAGCTACTGTATGTAAGTACTGTACTTTGCTACATTTAAAATCATCACTTAAAAAGAGTTTGACCTGAATAAAATAAATAAATAAAAATAAAACAAAGATTCATGCACCAGAAACTCTGTCAGTGAAGGACAGACAGGTGAACGATGAGGACAGACAGGTTAATGACGAGGACAGGTGAATAATGAGGACAGAAAGGTGAATGTTGAGGAAAGGTGAATGATGAGGACAGGTGACTAATGACGAGGACAGGTGAATGTTGAATGTTGAGGACAGACAGGTTAATGATGAGGACAGGTGAATAATGAGGACAGACAGGTGAATGTTAAGGACAGAAAGGTGAATGTTGGGGAAAGGTGAATGATGAGGACAGACAGGTGAATGTTGAGGAAATGTGAATGATGAGGACAGACATGTGAATGTTGAGGAAATGTGAATGATGAGGACAGACAGGTGAATGTTGAGGAAATGTGAATGATGAGGACAGACAGGTTAATGACGAGGACAGGTGTATAATGAGGACAGAAAGGTGAATGTTGAGGAAAGGTGAATGATGAGGACAGGTGAATAATGAGGACAGACAGGTGAATGATGAGGACAGGTGAATAATGAGACAGGGTGAATGTTGAGGAAATGTGAATGATGAGGACAGACAGGTGAATAATGAGGACAGAGGAAATGTTGAGGAAAGGTGAATGATGAGGACAGGTGAATAATGAGGACAGACAGGTTAATACGAGGGCAGACAAGTGAATGTTGAGGAAAGGTGAATGATGAGGACAGACAGGTTAATGACGAGGACAGGTGAATAATGAGGGCAGTCAGGTGAATGTTGGGGACAGGTGAATGATGAGGACAGACAGGTGAATGATGAGGACAGACAGGTGAATGATGAGGACAGGTGAGTTAAAGCATTTGTGACCTTTGACCCATGTTGACTGACACAGTATGTGTTTTCATATTTTATTTTGTCACCCCTTTATTTGTAAAGGTTTGCCTTTACTTAAAAAGTAACTTGAGATACTTTTTTTAACTTTATCTTGAGTACATTTTTGGACCAGTACTTTACTTGAGTGAAATATTTCAGTAATCTTTCACCTCTGCTTATAAACTAAAGAAATACAAAATAAGGCACTTTTAATTGAATTTTAAGTGCTGTTGATGAGTGATTCTGCACGTACACGGTGTAACGTACCTCGATGCACTCAGTGAACAACTCGACTTATGCACTTTGCACCATTGCCGAGTAATTCACATCATAAAGAATTTATCTCCTCAGACTAAATCATGTTTGCAAATGCCACTGCACAAAATGCAAATTCCGTCTCATTCTACTGTAATGAACAGCTGAAAGGCAACAACTATATATTGCTGTTTTTCTGCTGTTCTGTTTACTTTGTACAACTGAATAATTGCCTCACAGAGACCGTCGCTTATTGAAACATCACTTTTTTAGAGGAGAGGTACATGAAAGTGCTCGGCGTTTTTTGTGTGCAGGAGACGCTGATAAAAGTCGCTTTAATTTTGCTGTTTTAAAATTATTGGCTGACTCAAAGGTTAACTGTCGTCCCGCCTGATGCATGTGCGCGCTGCTCTTGAGCCGAATTGCCCTTTTGTCTGCGGAGAGACACCCAGGTAGAAAGTTTGAAACGTGAAGCCGGGGAGTTGTAAATGATCACGTCATCTGTGCTTCTAACAGCCGACCAAACAAGTCTTTAAGAGACGTGTTAATAGATGGAGCAATAATCCACTCAGTGCTGAACATGAAGGGTGGAGACGTTTATACAAGTCCAGAGATGAGATTCTGCTTTCATTGCCCACGTCAGGATAATGATTTAGTAGCGAGCTCTGCCATTCCTTTGTCACTTGGGCACTGCAATCTTTCTCTGTCAGTTGCCAGGAGGGAGGATCGAGGTTCGTTTTTTCCAATAATGCTAAATGCATAGGCAACGGCGCATGGTCCAATAGCTCATGAATATGAATATACATATAAATAGACAAGTTGAGGAGGCGGATGGATGTTGGCCTGTCACTTTTGCCTTGCCTAACATCTCCACTGAGAATAAGTCGTGTCCTGGATCTGCAACACAAACCAACTTCCCACAAAGTCAAACCCAGACTTCTCCGCTCTCCTGCAGCCACATACGTGCATTTTAGCTGTTATATTCTCTAGCCCCAAATGAAATCACTATCATTAGCATGAGTTTAGCATCTCTTTAATTAACAGTTATCCAACAGTCATGATCACAGTCAGGAGTGAGTGACAGGGAAGTGACAGGAGGGCGTCGGAGGAGCGGCGTCTTGCTGACAAGTGCGAACTTTGTATGAAAGTGTATTAACATGATGAGTTTGTTTGACGAGCCAAACACACCCAGACAGCTGCTCCACGCACAAACCCAACAACATCTGGATACAGCTGCTCCAGCTCTGCATAGCTCAACTCAAAGTAGAGCAATAACTGGTAATAATTGGTGACTGTTAACAACACCTTAGTGCACAGTGTGATTATCGTTGTCTTTCTTTATTCTGACGTTTCCCTGAAACACACTGAAGTTTAATGAGGTGCTGAGGAATTAAACAAACAGCATTTTCTTAAACAGCTCATTTGGAGGCAAATTGTTCACTATTTTTAGCCAAACTGACCTTTGTACGTTTCCATTAGAGTTTAAACACTGGCTGCAGCTGGCTCTGGAAAATGTTTTAAAATGTTCTCCTTGTGTTGCAATTTATAAGATCAGCTATTCTAACATCATTTCTTCAGTATTGTTTTAATCAACAACATCTTCTCAGCGTCTTTTTTGGTATTTAAGACAGTATCATCTTGTTTTATTTTACCCTTAGTCCACAGAGCATTCCCTATGTCAAAACATATATACAGAGGCCATAAGAATGTGCAGTATAGAGTTTCTTATATCCTTATTTTCAGCATAGCCTATAGGTAATCTGATCAAATTATCAAATTTTTTCCCCCATTTTCACCATCTATTTAAACACACCTGAGCAAAAAGTACCTTTCACTTTTTGTAGAATAGAAGCCATCAAGCAAACAATGTACATTCTTCAATATATTCCTATTCTTTATCGTTCTTTTTTAATATCAAAGGCAGTGAAAATCATTGTTTTGAAGACGACCAGAAAGCTAGCAATTAAGACCATAAACTGCTCAGGAATAATACTGATATTAAAAATCATAAACTGGGTCATTTTCTCATAGACTTGCATAAAAACATGGTGTCAGAACACAAGTTTAACTTGACTTCCTGACATTAGTCCAATTTGAATACTATGGTTACATTTTATAAGAATTCTCTAAAATGTGTAACTGGCTATTTAATGATACAGCAGTGACAACAAGGCTGGAAACCCCCATAACTATAGACCCAGTGACACTATAATGACACTACAGCCTGCTGGTGGTTTGGTTTGATGAAGGACTCCCAGGTCCTTTTTGCCTGGGGCTCCCGTGTCTCTTAAATGGCTCCTGCCTCCAAAAACAAATGTAGCATCAGTCATTTTAGCTCTATTACACAATAAAATGCATTCAAGTGTCAAACTCATAAATAAAAAGTCTATAGAGAGATGGGAGGATGTCAGGGTCATCTGTTAAAATAATGTTACTTATTTAAAGTTTTCTTCTAACTAAGATTTGTGAAGGTATTATGAATATTTATTATTATTATTATTATTATTATTATTAGTAGTAGTAGTAGTAGTATTTTACTGCTACACAAATTGTGAAGCAAAGCATGGACCCTCTGCACATGAGAATGCACTTTAAAACGTCTATTTGTTAGTGTTTGTAAAATATGTTGCTGATGTTGTTAAATGTTTATCTGATATGTACTGTACAAGTTCATTTTGTATTTTTATAAAAGTTGTTAGATTGACCTTAAATGCTTGATTTGTACGTTTTCCAACCATTTCAAAATTCACAAAAACAAATCAATTCCCGTCAATCTTAAAGAAATGCAAATATTAATTCTGAATTGGACTCTGTTTCTAGAATAAAAAACAATTTTCTTAAAAAACCTCTGTTAAAATCCTTTATTAAATTAAAGCAGATCAACTTCCCTTAAAACCACCCGTGCCTCTAAATAAAAGAGGAACTTTTATTGTGAAATGTACTTGTTGGTGCATCACTTGAAGCGCCTGCTTCGTGCGTTCTTCTGGGGGAAACTCCACGTATTGCTCTTGTCACACCTGTCCAGCAGACGGTGCGAGGAGCAGCTCTGCTTTGTTTGTCAAGACTCCTCACCAAACTCAGCTCTCCAACTCCTGGTTTAACTCCCACACTGTCACTATCCGGCTCGCTTCTCCACCGCCGTGGGAGTATTAACGCGTGACATCTACAATGGCCTTAACACAACACACCAAGATTGAGTTCCTCATGCTGCCTGTATGTGTTTCTTCTTACCTTCACTCTGAGTTAAGCCAACCCCACTGCCGGGGAAAGAGATGTGACAAAACCAGGGGGAAGGGAAGTGGAAAATAAGGCAGAGCCAAAGCCGAGCTGCCACTCAGCGACAGGCGTTTTGACAATCATATGCTGTCATCACTTTCTGATCAGACCTGTCAGCAAGAAATGCGGCAACAAGACAGTGCTGCAGAAGGAACATCCGCATACCCGCCACCCCCTCTGACTGCACACACACACACACACACTCACTCATAGATATTCAGAGTTGTGTTATTTATGTACACTCACATCACGCCGAGACATGCAAACACATCAAAAATGTCAGAAAGTGCTACGTACCAACCCCTAAGAATAAAACAGGTTTGGTTGCACAGTCTAAGCTTCAGTGAAGTGGCTGCAACTGTGTGCGAGTGCTGCAGGAACACCGTCGTCGGAAACAAACAGACAGCGTGGAAATCTCAGCAGAAAAGTGGTGAAGACGGAACATCAACGCTGAGATTCATGTGTGTTCAATTCAATTAAAGTTTGCAGTCCCTACATGGTTGCTTAAATGTCATGACATCAAAAACCTAAACAAAATGTAAAGTTTGAAAACAACACACGAGATAAAACATTCAGAGATCGGGTGGAAATTCCACTCGATAGATCCCAATCGCTCGCTCTCCGTCCAAACAGAGAGAAACAAGACGCGGAGAAATGAAATAACATCTGTCATGTCATCGGAGTCTAACTGCCAGTTAGAGGAGCCAAGCTGCTGCCATCTGCGTGTTCGCCCGGGAATAAAAGAGAATCTCAAAAGATTTTTTGATTTAAATGATTTCAAGACACAAAACAGTGGGAGGATGCTGTGTTCCTTCCTCGTTTATTTTTTAGGATATGTCAGTATTTCGGGCCTATGTTTGCTGTCTCAACCGACGTTTTTAATGCGTTATTTAATTTCATCCTGCTGGTGTAAGCTCTTGTAAAATAATAATAATTTAAGAATAATAAATTGAGTAACATTTATTTATTCTCCCGATATCATAGACAAAAGTATGTTATTTTCCGCGTGTGTGTTGCTGTGGTATCAGTGATGTGATAAAGACACAGAGACTCTGGTCTGCTGCATACTTACTTCTGTCTCTGTGCGACTGCTCTGTTCATCAGCTGTTCATGTGTCACTGCTGATGATCCTCATCACTCCTGACTGACAGCTGTCAACTTAGCACGCTAATGAGCACTGAGTCGGACACACTGGTCATATCATTAGAAAGTGCTTTAGTCAGTGAGCGAGTGTGTTTCTCTGAAAGTATGACTTCATTTCACCTTTCTTTTTTTTTTGTATGTAACCCTTTAACACCTCAAATGTACTTTTTTTCCCGCTTATTTTAACCATAAAAGGGCCAGAAAATGTCCTGTGAGTAAGTGATTTAGCCCATTTTTCCAGAATAGCTTTCAATATCTGGCAGGTGTTTATAATGAAAGTTCTATTAAAAATAACACTGTAGTTGTACATGCACACCAGATTTTGCAGGTTCAATTTGAAATTTTGAACAGTGAAAAACATATTTACAAGCACATTTTTTGAGCCTGTCAGTGTTTCGTCCACTTTTTCCCCTTTCTGTCGACAAAGACGCTGATTCGCCGGTAATAACCCATCTCTTCCCATCTTTCAGAAACTGTTGGACTTTTTCCGATAGCACAAACCGTTGCGTAACTACTAAAAAAAGCTCATTAATTCAGGCACAAATGTGTTCTTCCATCTCCTATTCCTTTTAAAATTCAGGTGCTATGATCTATAGTTGTCTTGTACTTTTCTTGTCTTAATGAGCACAATCAGGAAGCACCAATGTGTCAAATAACCACCAGGGGGTGAAACCAGTGGGATTTCTGATAATTTATCAGGTCAGTAAACATTTTGTTGTTGTTCCGGTCTTCTTCAATAGAACATGATGTCACTTCCGTTGTCCCTGGACCACGTACGTCATTTAAATGAGTTCTACTTAATGGTGGTTTGGTGCTTAACTTAACAAAATGGCATCTGCGCTTTGCCTTTAAATCACGGGGAAACTGCCCCTCGGCGGTCTGCTCTTTAATGGTGAATGGTGTGTGTTTGTATAGTTGTATCTGCGATCACTTTTCACCGGCTCAATTATCGCCGTGCACCTGACGACATGTTGTTTCAAAGCTGCAATTTGAAGTGCTTGAGCACCACGAGTCGTCACAGATACGAGCAAAACAAAAACAGATGTGACAGTTAATGCCAGGAAGCTATCATGCCTGCTCTCGCCGGTCACCGATGAAAGCAGACACGTAGCATAATGTACGCCTCAAGTTACTTACGAGACCAGGAGGAGGAGGAAGAGGAGGAGGAGGACGGTTAGCCCCCAGTCATGTTGTATCCCTGTCACAATTTGTAGCGCTCGCCCTCCATCGCGACAAATTCCAGAGCGACATTAACCTCAGTCTCGCGTCTCTCCGTGTCTGAAGCATTTTTGAAGTTTTATTTGGAAATGCTTCAGGAGAGTCGCCTTCAGCTGACACTTTGACCTACTTCCTGCCACGACTCAGCAGCTCATTACTCACACTGTCTGTGGCTGCGTTAGTCAACTATGCACATTGTGTACGGGACGTCCTGACGTCAGAAAATCAAAAAAAAAACAGAAGCTATCACAGTAATTATGACCGGGGAGCGTTCACATGAGTTCATCTCATGTTGGCTTTTCTGTGATAGTCAAGAATATAGAAGGAATATAGAGTTTACATGTTCTCCTCTGTGTGAGTGTGGCTTTTCTTCCAGGTTCTCCAGTTTCCTCCCATAGTCCAAAAATATGTAGAGGTCAGCAGGACATTTAAATGTGACCTGTAGGTGTGAGTGTGTGAGTGTGTGAGTGATGGTTGTTTGTCTTTGTATGTTTGTCCTGCAGTGGACTGACAGACTGTCAAGGGTGTAACCTGCCTTTCACCCTGTGTGAGCCCCCCCACGACCATGAAGGATAATGTGAGTGAGTGAGTGAGCGAGTGAGTGAGTGAGTGAGTGAGTGAGCGAGAGCCAGTAATGCTGAATGGTACATATTGTGCCTTTGAGCTGATGAGCCATTCGCATCAGACGTATCCGAGGGAGCGTTTTCTTCTCCTTCTTTGGTAGGAATGCGTCGCGCGAGTATACCAGGGTGTGCGATATGCGACGCACACTATGGACTTAAGTTTGTTTTACTGTAGTGAGCGTGACGGCGATTGGATAAATGTGGTAAAATCCTCACTTCCAGGAAAGCTCACCATCTCTGGGAGTGGGGTGAGGACGCTGGGCTGATGCATGATGATTGGGGGAACAGTTCGAAAGGCGGAGCCACTTTTTGATTGACAGCGTTGTAGAAATACATATCAGATCCTTTTCTTCCTCAGTTCCATGTGAATTTCTAGAGTGAAGTCTAGAAACAAATTGCAGTTCTCGTTGTGTGTTATTTGTTCGACCATATAGCAAATTTCCTTTGTTAAAGACTGTTTTCCTCGTCATGAGAATCAGTTACTATGACACTCTTTAGATGTTGACTGATGTATTTGAAAAAGTCTCCTTCTCACCCACGAGAAGCTGCTGGAAATTCATGGTGGAATATAGTTTTTTTTTACTTTTCACTTGAAATCAAGGTGGTGCAAGGACAGGGAATTCCTCCTGCCAAGTTCCACATAATTAGAACCATCTTTTCCTGGGAGCCACGAGCCTGTCTCAGCCCAGCGCGCCACACACAAGCGGCAGTGTCCTGAATCCCATTTCTGACCCACACATCCCCCCCGTGTGTCCCACAGAGTTTACACTGTACACCATTGTTTTGTTTTTGGAAGATAATTATGACAAGAGAGAGAGAGAGGAGGAAGCAGAAGCGGACGGTCTGATGCTGTGGCAGACGAGGACAAATACGAAAGTCCTCCGTGTCGCACCTCTGAAGCCACATTGTGCCAGACAACAACAATAATAATAATAAATAAAAACAACAAACAAGACAACACACTAACATGATCTGAATCAGTGCGGTTGCGAGAAGAAGCTCCTGTCTCCAGGCTTTTGTTTTGTTCTTGTGATTGTTTCATGTTCTTTACACAAACAACAAAACAAACAAACAGCCTCCACAACCTTGTTGGTCTTCACCTCGCGTCTTCTTTCACTTGCTTTCTTTTTTCTCTCCCTCCTCCTCCCACTCAGACGTCTCTCTCTGACAAAACATCAGCGTTGTACGCGTTGCCCGGCGTTTGATGATCCCGCGTTAAGTGCAAACGGCAAACGCGAGGACGCGTTCTCGGTGTCAAGGTGTTTGCAGATATTAAGTGATTGTTACACGCAGACTAATTAAAAGGTGAATTTCAAAAGCAGGAGAGGAATATGCAAATGGTCTGTGTGTGCGCCTCATTTTCTGAAGTGGTGATAACAATGTGGCTCTAAGCTCTTCTCTTAACTGCAATTTGCTTTATCCACCGTGACAAACAAACAGAAACGATAATCCTATTATACTTTTAATGGCACGGTTTTGTTTTCTCAAGGCGGTTGGTGAAAGATGTTGTGTGTTGTTTTGTTTTTTTTGTGGCCGCTGTTTTCTTCACCGTCACTGACAGAACTTGAAATCAATTTTCAGCCACTTCTCTTTCAGTCAGCTCGGTTCTTTCGGCTAATTCCTTCCTCTTTTTGTTTTCATTGTAGCGACATATGTACGTCCTCGTACCGGTCAAATAAAGCACAGTTTTCTTCCCCAGGGCAGAATTTACATTAAGTAGCTTTATTTTTATATATATATCCTGCCATTTTTTTGTTTTGACAACTGTTGGAAAAGTATGTGTATACGTTTTGAAAGGTTTTCCAAACATTAACTTTTGGAAAGTTCTGTTGTCTTTCTTTATTCAAGCATTTTGAGTTCATGTCTTCTTTTTTCCACAGGGTTCACTCTGTTTATTGACCTCACAATGGCAATGTGTTTGTACTTGTGCTTGACAAGAATGTCAAAATAAATACAAAGTGCTTCCTCGCGCTGAACATTCAAAACAGGAGTGTGTCATCTGCAATAATAGTCAGGTACAATTCTGACCTTGGGCAAACCATAAATGGACAACCTTTATTTTGTAACAGCTGTGTCTTCTTCTTCTTCTTTCAGCTTCTCCCTTTAGGGGGCGCCACAGCAGTTCATCTGCCTCTTTTATTTGATTTGGATTTTATTTATCATTAAATCACGACTGTAGCAGCAGAATCCCTTTTGTCCCGTGTGTTTGTGTGTTTGTGTGTTTTCTGCATCACACACGTGCAGAACCTCAGCATCATGTACAGCACTGCAGTATTCAGGCGTCACAGTCTCCTGGTCATTTCCTCTTGAAGTTTCCTGGAAATAACTATTATAATAATAGTGTGGTAATAACCGCAGGGAAAATGTGAACATCCTTGAAAAAACCCCTCAAATAATGTGTATTTTAAGTTGACTTAAGACTTACTTGACTTACTGAATTCACGTCACCTTTTTGACCCTTATTTTTATTGCAGATAATCCATGATTTATGAATTATGAGTGAACGTAGTCTTTGTTGTGATTAGTACAAAAGTACTTGAAATGATTAAGAAAGTACAGAAGTGTAAAACAAAGCATTATTTGTTATTATAATACACAAGTACTTCACATGAAGAAGGTCCCTGTCGAGAACAGGGTTGTTTGCGTATCAATGCACATTTTTACCTTTTTTTACATGGTGTAAACTTGTGTATCAGGTGGACTACGCCACTCTGTGATGGAATAATCTGAGGGCCCACTGACTAGATTGTTCAGGACATTTCTAACCCATCACGGCGTCTTCATCGGCAGACGTGGTTTTGCTCAGAGCGTGCAACAGCTGCTGTAACTTTTCAGTTTTGTCACACTGCTCTTTCAGCGGTGATCCGCTGTCAGGTTCACCTGAACCGCCATCACCTTTTGTCAGAATTTCTCCCCAAACAAGTTTTCGTCCCGAGTCAGACAGCATCCGTTCTCTATCTTCCTCCTCAGTGCTGCGTTTGACAGTCACCTCTCAGCCTGCCAACTTGGTACAAATGGCCACTCATGTTTGCATTCAGCGGCACCAGTCACAGCCGTGTGGACGTCTGACAGGCCTGTCCAGAGTTCACTAACCCTGTCTGTGTTGACAGCTTTCACTATTAAGAACACCAGCAGTCCACAGCTTCCCACAGAGCCACTGACTGGTTAAGAGAACACAGAGAAGTGTGGTTTCCCTCTAAACTCGCCAGCTTGAAAAGTCTGGACTAAGGAACTTGAGTGTATAAGTGATGCTATTTTATTTTACTGATCAGCCCATGTTCATTTTTGTTCGGGTCAGAGATCATGACAGTTTCACCAAGTATGGTATAGGAGTCACTTTAAGTGTGTGTTAAGCTCCAAAAGAGGAAAAAAATGAAAACAGTCTAAGCAGGAACCCTTTAAGGAGTCACTTGGGCACGGCTGCCTATTTCCTGATGACAGCACATTCATTTGCCAACTAATACCTGAACTAAATGTCTTATTCCCCTTGAACTCCAAAGGAGCGTAATGTTTTTCTATGCCGCGTGTCCTAATCAGTGAATAATAGACTCAGAAATCTTTTTGACTTGAATAAACAGCACCGGCGACTTACGCTGACAATGTAGGAGTTTCATTTAGAAATGTACCTTCTTCTCCTGCAATGAAGAAAGTCAACATGTAATTATTGTGGAAGTGTTTGTTTGAATCTTAGTCGACAGAGGTATTTAAGAGTCTGAGCCAAATCCTCACGCAGTCTCCCTTGAACCCGACAGAAGACACCGAGACCCCTTTAATCTTGGCGCTAATGCACTGACAAGCTCTTCTGACGCACCTTTCATTTGAAATGTTTTAATGTCTCCTCACATTCAGCTCCTGTCATCTCGCTCTCCGTCTCGTCTGTGCGGTATGGAGGTAGGCGTCATCAAGTGCATTAAAGAAGAGAGCTTGAACTAACTTCAGAGACACATCGGTCCAACTTTAATCACAATGTCAGTGTGGCTGTTTGCAGAAGTTCTTTTATGAACGTCCTGCTCTGCATTTGTTCTCGCGTCCCCCTCCCCGTCCCCGTCCCCCCGAGGGAGGACGAACCCAATCGCTCCCAGCTCTCAGCCGTTAAGAGCCGTTTCATACAGTTGCACGTGCGTCCATTCAGTCAGGCAAGACAATGAGAATGGGGACGGATTATGAAACAATAGGCTCAGGCACATTGCACACAGATATTTAAAAATGCCCCACGCCTCTTACAAGGGCTTAGCCACGGGCTGGAAAGAAAAATGGACACAGTCTTCCAGTGGCAAAACAAACTCCCATTCCGGTGCCATGTCAGCAGCTGTCGATCACACTGGTGTCCACTCATCGTGCTTTATTGTCTATTTCATACTAAATGGGGACATAATTATTTACAAATGACAAAGCTCACTAAGTTCATTTTTCCTATAGATTTCCATTCTGTTTGCTACTGGTGGAGTCGCCCCCTGGTGGCTAACTCTTCCCTTCACAGACCGTATGAAAAAAATGGACAGAGTCAATCAGGAAGTAAGAATATATGAATAGCCACCAGGGGGCGACTTCAGTGGTTCCAAAAAGAACTGGGAAAATGAGCCATCATTTAAAACATCAGTTAATATTTTCCTAGTTGCTAGTTTCAGATGTTCTTCAATAACACATGATGCCGACTGTGTAAATTAAATGAATTAAGCACATATGAGTGGACACGTTGGTCAGCTGGTATCGTCCAATAGGAGCCTCGTTGCAGGCGACGCCTGTTTGCCAAATGTCAACCTGGCACGAGCCAAATCAACCTCAGAACTGTCAGAGTTACAAAATGATCGTCTTGGTGGTCGTTGTCTTTCTCTAGGTCTTTGTGTTTGTATGTGTTTGCATGTTATGTCCCTTTGTTGTAATTTTAAATCTCACTCTGGTTGTTTTTGTGTTGCATTTACTGACTCCCCCCCCTACCAGGAGTGAAAAAGTACTTGTGATTCTGGTTTCCTGCATCTTTGTGTCATTTCATGTGCCTCGGGTGAGGCTTTACACCTCTGTTTGGTCATTTTGGTTGAATTTGTGTTAGTGTTTGTGGTTGTTTTGCCTGTTTTTGTCGTTGCATCACTGCTGCATCTCCCTCATCACCTCTCTAAGCCCCACGGCCTGTTTTGCTCTGTGTTTGACCTCGACCAGCAACTCTGTGTCGAGTTTGTCTAACAGACCATAGACGTTCAGGAAGCTAATGAAGCCATCAGGTGTACTTAAATCATCATTTACCTGTCTGTGTTTCCACCTTGGAGCAACATAATGGACTTTAGCAGCACGGCACCTTAATCCCAGGCTCTTTGTTAACGAGAGATTTAATCTGTTTTCAGACATCAGAGGATGGAGAGGCTTCACACACTGTACTCATCACACAGTGGTTTGTCTTAATACCAAAGGAGACAGGACTTTAGTCAAAGGTATGTGTAAACTTACGCTTAAATCTAAATGTTCTATGGACATTATGTAAACCTGCAGGTAGGACTGTAACTGAGCTGCTTCTACTCACTACTGAATTTGAAGTTGAGCAGACAGACCAAGTTTAGAGAGTTTATTTGACAAAACACAAGTTAGTTCACGGAGGTGAAGGCGGGGTCTAATCCGGGAGGCGGAGAAGGTAAAGTGTCAGTGGCAGCATGCACATGAGAAAGTAAAGAGTTAATGCGAGCAGAGAAACGAGCAATAACTAGACACTAGGATACGAGTGACTGAACCAGGAAATAAGTAGAGGAGCTTGATGATTTAAGTCTCATTGTGGGAGTGACAACATCAGTGACATCACAGTCAGAGTGTTGTTGGTGACGTACGGTTGACAGATTCACAGCTAACCACTCAGCTGTAGAACAACCAACACGAGATGATACACAAAGATCTACACTAACTGGAGTAAAGCTAGACGTGTTCTGGCGTCGACTGGTGCAGAGAGCCGAGCAGCAGTGGAGTCTTGATGAGATGATGAACTGCAGGTGAGATGTTAATGAGGGAATGATGGATATAGGTCAGCCACGCCCACTGAGCACGCCCCCAAACACAGAGGAGACAACTCCTCCCGTATGTTTCACTAATGCACCGTTGGGTTCTGAGATTCTTATTGCACTGACATTGTTTAGAAGATGATTTACACATAATTTTATACATTCAGGTTTCTGCCGAGTGAAAGTGTTTCTTATCTGCAGCCAATCAGCCAAGAGAAATTGAGCTTCATCAGTTCTGATGTGAGCAGCACAATAGTGGGAATGGGATTGTAGGAGTGTGAGACAAACGTGTTTTCAGTCGTTCCCCGCTTTAAATCTATGCCCTGAAGACAAACATTAATTCTAAATTTAGACAC
The DNA here is from genome assembly GCF_019176455.1 of Solea senegalensis. Lineage (NCBI taxonomy): Eukaryota > Metazoa > Chordata > Actinopteri > Pleuronectiformes > Soleidae > Solea > Solea senegalensis. Next base: position 4,466,486 of record NC_058039.1, on the reverse strand, counting down.
AGTTTAGTGGCCATCACAGGCCATAACCACTCTCTCCCCCCTGCTAATGCACGCTCACACATAAATGCACACGCGCATCATCTATGCATTTCACTTCAAAGTCTTTGCAATTTCCTGATGACATTCACACTCCTCCAGGGTCAAACAACATCTCACTGCCTCCGTATCAATTATTAAATATTTTAAGCAGCATCCCACCTTCGCCTCCGTCATCCCCTCAAGACCGATGCCGTTATCATTTTTGTCAGAGTCAGTTTCCATCTGCATTTGTCATCCCCGCGCGCATTTACAAGTTATCAATCGCTGTGTCAGGATGCAAAATAACTGATGTTCTTTGGGGCGGGATTGGATGGGACTATCTGGGGCTTTCAATCAATGCATATTCTCTCCCTCCCTCCCTCTCCTGTGCCACTACACCCTCATAAATCCCAAAGCATTGTGGGGCTTTAATGTATTTGCGGGGGGTGGAGGCCCGGCTGTGGGTGCAGATGAGGTGGGGGGTCTGCGTGACAGAAGCAGTAGTTATATTATCAAACATTACACCTTAGGGCGAACACGGTATCAAGGGGTTTCAGACTGTGTAAGCGCGGCATGGTGGCAAAGGAGGAGGCACGACTACAGCGCGCAGGACAAGAAGGGATTACTTTCTGTCGTCCATAAATCAACTCTCCAGCTAAACTAATCTTTCTGGCTGGATGACAGAGTAAATACTCAGGCTATAGGGATGTAATGTGTGCTTGATGCATCTGGTTATGGCTGCCTGGCTGCACACAGCGACGGTGAGAGGCACTGCGCCAGCAGTTACAAGTTAGTTAATGTATAGTTTCCACTATATCCTTCTCCATCTTGTTTCAGATGATTGTAAGGCCAGCTGCACACTTGTGATAGTGTGTGTGTGTGTGTGTGTGTGTGTGTGAGGCGTATCCTGTTGCTGAATATCGGGAATAGATAATAATTAACAGAGCCAAATAAAGCATTAATTATGTCTAATGTGCACTGTTGTCCTTACTTTGAGATGGGAGGCCGATGGATGATACATAAATAAACTCAAATAGAAGAAAACAGTAAGAACATTTGAAATACTATCAATGTCTATGGGAATAAATGTCACATTTTCTTTATTTTTCATTGTTAAAGTCTTCCCCTTACATTTCTGCATGCATACCCCCCAAAGAAAGTATGTTCTATGTTTTAATTATGCATGAAGTTTACTTGTCTTTGAAGAGTTTGACATTGTGGGAAATAAGCTTACCCGCTGTCCTGCTGCGAGATAGATGAGACGATCAATAACCCTCTGATGTCCATCAGTTAAATGTTAGTCGAGCTTAGCACAAAGACTGCAAACTGTCAAAGAGGAAGAACACACCGCTCTGCTTTCATTCACCTGCGTGTCTTTCATTGCTTTTTTTGTTGTGTCGTGCTGTGTTTATTCTGTGTATGTAGTCGCTCTCATGCTTTGGTTTTGCAATTTTCTAATTAGCGTTTTAATGACGTTGTTATTTCAAGGTCTGTGTCCGTTCACGTTGATTTGTTGTATGTTTTTTTTTTTATTTCAGTTTCATATTCTGTTTTCAGGACGACGCTGTTACATCTGCTCAGGGACTACAGATGAAAAACTAACAACTCTGGCACATTTACAGCAATGTTTATCAATGTACACTGTCCCTGTTTAACCCAATCAATAGCAAAATAAAATACTGTAATTGTGTTTCCCACAGCGTGGAACTTCTCCCTACAACTTACACTTTATACATAAATTAGAGCAATAAATGCACACCTGATAACCATGAAGAAGGGATTGTATAGCGGTAAGTTTTTATAATATTAAACACATGTTTACTGTACTGTATTAAAGCCATTTCCATTAGATTATAAAGAAAGAAGCCTCTTTCAGTGTTGGCTTCTGGGCTCTTCTATGATGACCTGGAAAATAACACTTTTCCTCTGCAGTTTGACAGATAGTTCTACAGTAAACCTGGGAAATGATGGCGGCATTACTGTCGGAGGATCCGGAGCAACACAGCACACGCCGCTCTCCTTAATGTCTGAGCAGTGGGAGGGGCAACATAATGAGAAGCCAGGCTGAGCCCTCGCCGAGGCAATTTAAGTTCAAATCAGACCTCGGGGAAACAAAGAAAGCCCTGGTGACATGTAGCCTGCTCAGAGTAAATCACCTCTTACATTGTGTCTGGGCTCACCTGATAAGTTGGTAAGTTTTTACATTTCCCTGTGAAAAGGGTTTTGCCACTCTGCTTGAGGACACCACTGGGGCCTCTGGACCAAAATGACAATTTGAAATTGCAGTGCAGCCAATTGTGCATCATTTCCTGCTCCCTGTGGGAAACAATAATTGACTCAGAAGACGCATAAATGACTGTAAAATGGTAACAGGGCGTATTTTTGTTGGAAATAACCCGAACAGATTTACTGTACAGCTCTGCTTCACAATCTCTCTGAAGAAAATAAACACAAGTGCAGCTCCGTCTTGTCTCATGCTGCACAAAGAGGAGGTGAAAGAATTAGTCAATGAATCATTAAAGGATAATCAGCGTGCAACACTTTTAAATGATAAATCAATCTTTCTTTAATTACCGTATCTTTATTAGGAAGAAAAATGCACATCCAGCCTCTCAGTTTTGAAGATATGCAGCGTTTCCCAATCCTAAATGTCTCATTTTAAAATACACAGCAAGATCCAAATCTAGATGAAGTGATAATTGATTAATTTAGAACAAATTATCACCTGTTTTGAAACAGAATTTGCTGTTGGTGATTTCTAGTTACAGTTATGACAAGCATTCGTCCACAAACCTATCTCTTTATTGTTTTACTTCTTTTTTTATTACAGCAGCACGTGTGAGGCTGATTGTGTGGTAGGGGGCGATGGCAGAAAACAGATTATCGACAAGGGTGGAGAGCAACAGTCACAGACTTCTTGTTAAATGAGAAATCAGTAGCTGAGGTGGGTGGAAATGAATGATTCTTCGACGCTTTATCATGGCTGTATGTATTTATGCATGATCCTGTTGAATTTTCTGTATCAGAACATACACAATCCATTTCAGCCTGTTTCCCCCGGAATTATCTGGTCTGTGTCAGTGCAGCTTTTAACTGATTTAGTTTAGTCTTTCAGAATCCTGACATTCACCAATTATCGCCAAATACAAATAATTAGATAAGGCTGATATTGTGCATGAAGTAAAATTTAAATATTAAAAACAACAAGACTAATATTATATCATTTGTATCGTTAGTAGTTTACTTACCTTTGCCGGAACATTTCCAAAACTCTTATTTCTGTTTGAGGTAATGGGCCATTTCATTTAGCCTTTTAATGACACAATGATCATTGTATAACTTATTAACTTTCAGGGCAAACCATCTTTTGAACGTTAGAGTGGAGAAAGAAAGATTCAGTACAAATGTGTGCATTTGTCACAAATGGATCACAACTCATTGCCGTTTCGCTGCACGTTGCGTTGTCAGAACTCTCACCCTGAAACTCTAACACACAAAGAAACCAAACAAGACAAAAGTATAATTCCGATGATCCCATGCTACTGAATTATGTCATCAAACCAGGTTTTCTAGCTGCAGGAATGACATCCTGTGTTATTTGAATTCTGTGTGTACGTTTATTCCACTGAGATATTGCATGTGGTCTGTTTAATAGTCTGGATCTGAGGAAATAGTCCCATAAATGAACAAGAGATAAGGGTCAGAACTGTGTCCAGAACTCTGAGATCACATGTGGCACATGATGAAACCCTAACAGGATCTGTTGACCTTTCATGTGAATGCCAACATATTTACACCCCCCCACAAACAGAGCTGTTTGCTCGTATGCCGGCTCCTATATGACCGTCACTGCCCAGATCCAGCTGGCCAGTTACAATATTGCATTATTCATAAAACATAAACACACAAAATGGATTCCTCTGGTCCACTCCCCACCAAAGTCAGAAGATTAATGATTCACTCTTTAGGTTATAATTCAAAGTTCATCCTCACATACATCATATTTTGAAGCACATAGATTATAAGAGAGAGAACATTTATCATATGACAGGGCATACGCAAGCTCTCCTGCACACATAACACACACACGCACACACGCAGGACTCCCGTCTCCAGCTGCACACACACACACACACACACACACACGCATGCACACACAATTTGTTCCAACACCAGGCCCCACCAGAGTGAACCCCCTTTTTCACATCCAGTTATTCTAATTTTATTCCGACACATCTCCTCTGAAGCATTAAAGTGCCGTTTGCACAAACAGATGAGAGATAATAGTCTAAGGAGCTGGTCATTCCTACACTGTGCAGCACTGTGAGAGCAAGAGAGATGATAATCATTCATCACAATAATCAAACCGTGAGACACACACAGGGCTTCATGCAGCTCCCTGCAACATCTGACACCCAAAATTGGTCCTTTTATGAAAAAGTAAGTAAGTAAAAGCAAACTGCCAACAAGAAGTGTGCGACTTTTAATTTGAAAGCTGCACTATGTAATAAATCTAGTATAAATATTTAAGTATATTTACAGTGTAAAGGTTGTTCCTTCATATTCTCCATTTGCACTGAATGCTTTTTGGAGAAATTCATGCATAAATGTATCTCATGTTCATTTAAAAAAAATATTAGTTGCCTTTTATTCTTCTAGTTGACATTGTTTTGCTGCTTTTTGTGAACTTACTATAGGAGTTAAGCAGAACTTTTAAAGGGATAGTGCATATGACTTGCATGTCTGTCTGAGATCTGAGGTACAAAATCAACCAAAAACGCCATGGTATAGTATGTTGTCCAAAATCACCAAAAACATCATAGTATAGTATGTTGTCCAAAATCACCAAAAACATCATAGTATAGTATGTTGTCCAAAATCACCAAAAACATCATAGTATAGTACGTTGTCCAAAATCACCAAAAACATCATAGTATAGTATGTGTCAAAATCACCAAAAACATCATAGTATAGTATGTTGTCCAAAATCACCAAAACATCATAGTATAGTATGTGCCCAAAATCACCAAAAACATCATAGTATAGTATTTGTCAAAATCACCAAAAACATCATAGTATAGTATGTCGTCCAAAATCACCAAAAACATCATAGTATAGTATGTAGTCAAAATCAAAAACATCCAAAATCACCAAAACATCATACCAAAACATCACCAAAATCACCAAAAACATCATAGTATAGTATGTTGTCCAAAATCACCAAAAACATCATAGTATAGTATATTGTCCAAAATCACCAAAAACATCATAGTGTAGTACGTTGCCCAAAATCAAATTTTCTGAACTTTTCGTACACGCTGTTGGTGTAGTGGATAGCACTCTCGCCTTTGCATCAAGAAGACACAAGTTTGAGATCTGGTTGGCACAAGGACCTTTCTACATATTCTGGGGGGAATGTGATTTTGGACTGCATACTATAATTCATCCAAAATGACCCAAAAAAGGTCAGAGTATGTCATCCCAAATAATGACCTAATCGCCACAACTCACACAGTGCACTCAGTTTATCGCGACTTCTAACTAAATTATCCCTGTCACTTATACGAGTACCTGTCGTACAGCAATTCACTACAAAATACCTTTCGTGTTTGTTGATGTAGAATTCCATCACTAAACATCTCATTCCATAGTCCAATTAGTGCAGATATGAGCACAGATGACAATAAAGTGGTTCTTTTCATTTTATGCACAAATCATAAGTGCACAAAACAGGCGGATGGAAAACCCGCTTGTGTTACTCGACAGAGTCAGACTCGCTGTTTCCTCAATTTCCAGCCTTTTATGCTAAGCTCGCTGTCTGCTGACATGAGCCACATATTTACTGCACTCTGATAGTGACCATTGCATTTACGGACTGTATAATAAACATGCATGAAATTGATGAAAAAGGGAACGACAGGCCCATCAAAAATAACTCATCCCAGAATACAAGTCTGGTACATTGGATTAACTGCTGGTCACAAATGAAACACAGACCTCATCAACCTTCTAGCAATTTCTCCTGACAGCTGATAACCCCTCAAACATCCAGGCAAACATTAGCCCTGCGTCTCTCAATGATAGACTGCATTATGCTCTAATCTGCCCTCCAATACTTGATAAGAAAGGCTAATTTGAGAGTTGATGGAGTTGAGAACACGATTGAAGTTCAAGACCCCGAAACAGATATCATATCGTAATCACAAAGAATTCCGACTGCACACATTTCGAAACAAATTGGTCTCTTCACGAGTCCAATCACAGTTTTAGCTGAGTTGATGTGGGCAGATTGAATTCCCTCTAAATTGTCATGGCAGTGTCACAGATGCCACTTCAAATGAGGTTTGAACATATATTTATTCTGTAGCTCATTGGCTTATGTTAATCCTCTCCATTTGCCACTTGTCAGAGGCAAGTGTCATTTAGTGTTGCCATCATGTCGCAGCCTTTCACTAACTCACACAAGACGTGTCAGTCTTTCAATCAGGCGGCGGCAGAGAGACTTTCACATCAGCTTAAACTTTTAGAGATAATAAATTATGTCAGAATATGTATCCAATTTGGCAAAATAGGATGACTTGTGAAATGATTTATGATGTGGGGATGTAGTTTCTGATGGACTCTGTCCTCCATGCAAATAGAGATGTGGCAAATGAAGCTGAGGATGGCATGTCCTCAGTGGAAAGTGTGCATTACAGCACTGGGGTGGATGCAGATCTGCTCTTAAATGTGGATTACAGCAGCTGATGATGAGCTTGTGATGTGTGTGTGTGTGTGTGTGGAAGCTCCAGAGCAGCTAATGAACCTTGAGGTGAGAATATTTTAGCAGCTGCTGGTTTTTTTTAAAGGTCAAGATTAAAGTTGGAGGTTTTACTTTACTTTGAAACAGAAGGGAAATTTAAAAGTAAAGTTGTTGGTTCTCAGTGATAAAGAAGACACTGCAAGAAAAAGCATGAAGGATCCCTGACTCTTACTCTGCTTGGGGCTGGACACACACACACACACATTGCTGCATTAATTCATGATTCTGGAGAATTAGGCCTTGTTTAGATTGTAGCCCAAATCTGATTTTTACACATATCCAGATTGTGTCTAAAACACTTGAGATCTGATTTTGCCAAAGCTCATTAAAACCAGAGATGGTTTCAAATGTGATTGTGATCAGATTTTTACAGATCTGTTTCAGTGTGAACGTCTCAGTCACTCTCATAGGACGTCAAAGGGTCGTACCCTGGGATTCCACTGAATGCATATCCGTTGCGTAGCATCTCCGTCGCGGCTGTGGAAGTGATAGTCAGTGTGTCAGCTTCCACAGACTCTGGTCGCGTCACATAACGGCTTCGTCGTTGCTCCTGCAGAATATACGCGAGGGTTCTATTTTTGCTGGATGAGAGAACACAACGCTTCAATTTGGCAGAATTCAGCACGAGACTCCAAGTTAATTGGGACAGAAATGGGCACAGATTTCCGTCGTCCATTTTGTTTATTATGCGAGAGTTTATTAGTTTATATGTCAATATGGACACACGCTGATTGGATCTGATCACTTTTAATATATAATGTTGGTCAGGAAGATCAGATTCTGATTCTACATTTCTACATTTTTACTATGGAATACAATAAAAGCGTTGTCAATATGATTTCTGTCATGGAGTAAGAAATACATTTATAAAGTATAAAAATAATATTTTAAAAAAATGTCAATATTAATGCATTTTATTCAGTCCAAATCTGGTTTACAGGGCAGACATGTCCATATCAAGATGGAGGATGTGTTTATGCCTCCAACACTGTCATCATCACACTCATCATAGAACACAGACGTTCAAACAAAGGATCACAACTCTTTATATCCAGTAAATCATGAAAGCATTTTTCAGATTTAACTTTAATTGGGTTAACAAGCCATTTCCAAGAGATGAACATGTTCTGCATGTGGTATCTAATCATTCTTAAGTATAAAGGATGGAAACTTTTATTTTTACATTTTTATTTACTTAATTGTTTGCTGCTCCACCTTCACTGAGCTTCCACACTTGACAAACTCCCTTGGCTGTGCATAAATGCAACGCACCCTCTGCTGAGGGCGGGCTTTTTAAACCAGTTACAGGCCACGCCCACCACAATGTCAGCCATTTTGTTGTAAAGCACTGCTGGTGTGTTAGAAAATCTGCGGCAAACATTTGTTTGTTTTTCTTGATAAATGTCTTTTCTATAAACGTTATCTATAAACATAAAGTACAGTGGTGTCAACTCAGGACTCTTTGTGAGGGAAACGCTCTCGTTTGAGTTTGGATTACAGATCATCTGATGTGGGCCTTCAAAATGGAAGTGGAGTTTTCCTCTCCTGCTGTAATTTTGGATTACAAATCAGAGCAAGTGCCTGGGATTTTAATCTACTGCTTGGCTTCATCAAGGTAAGTGTTTACTGCTGGTGTCAACATGTGTCATGTGAGATGTTGTCTTTTGTAGTTGGTGGTTTTTGTGTTGTTTGTTTTGTTGTGGAGTTGTTGAGATGAAATATCTTTGATGCTGTGCTGCTCAAGTTTGGGTCTGGATCAGAACTATTCAATTACAAACTCAGTTAGGCGGCATTTTCAAACCAAGGAAATTTAGCTTGGCCAGTAAGGTGAGGACACATTTAAACGTGCATTAAAAACATAATAAAACAACTCGCAATAAAAATATTTAGGTCACGGCACAGTATTAATGTAACTATTGTAGTGTTTGTCATTGCAGGTGCATCTCAAAAAGGTGCACAATATTAGTATTTGTTTATCTTTGAAATAAGGTAAACTTATGTCATATAATAAAGTGCCTTTTAAAGGAATACAAAAGAACCCATCAGGAATCTCTGAGGGACATGGAAAAGTGTTTCTCTAGTTACCTAGTTAACAACAAACTGGGCCACTATAGAAGTTGGTTATGAGCCACATGTGGCCCATGAGCCACCATTTGAATTACAGACTGGTTCTAGATGTATCTACATCCATACATAACTATTTCAACAGTAAATACATCGGTCATGTTTTCTACTATTGCCAACAACATATTTTTGTACCAGTAATGGGTTAAATCTGATTTAGCGACGGCGTCAGTGAAAATATGTGTCAGTGTTTTCGTCGCCACCATTTTGCTCCTCGTGCTTTCATTGGCTGCCTCACACGAAGGCTCCCTGCTCCCTGCTTCCCCTGCAGGAGCGACGTGGGCAGGTCATACCATCACACATCATCTTCCCTTTGATGAACAAATGAGAGCTCCTGTGCCCTTTGAAGCATGTGTGTGTGTGTGTGTGTGTGCGTGTGTGTGTGTGTGGCACGTTCAGGCAGTTAATGCATGCATGAAAAGCCAAAGTGAGGAAGAGATGAGAAACGACGCAGAGGACGCGGCGAGAAAACAAGAGAAGGGACAGAACGGGGCGCGACAAGGTTTCAAGCTCCATCACCTCTTTTCCAGGTGTTTCCGTCGACATGATTTCGCCTGTGAACTGCAATCAACTTCCTTAATGAAAGAAGTAATTAACATATTATAATTTTGCTACAGTCTGATTTGACAGAAATCATTTTCCGTATCTAATGCTATGCTAATTTAATCTGTTCCTCATTCGCCAACATGACCTTTTGTGATTAAGTTTCATGGCAGATTTCCTCTGTGTTCCTGTGCGTCTCTGTCTGTGTGGGTGGGATTTATTTTAGTGACTGAAAATGAGAGGATTTTACTCTTTCACCGCATCCAGTGAGGAAAATAAAAGTTTTTCTTTTCTTGAGAGCAAGTGGGAGGTAGCTGACTTTTTCTACTTTGCACATTCTCTCTTCCACGCGGTCCGTGAGAAACACACTCCTCTCATTTGCAGGATCGTTATTACGGCAGATTCAAGTGGGGCAGATATCGGCTATATTTATTCCCTATTTGGCTTATGTTATTATCATGGATTGGCCGAGGACTGGTAATTTGAGACCAACTCATCCCACCGGCATACACTTACTCCCAATATCTTTGTGGTAGAAGCTGCCAATATTTAAGCTTTTTAAAGAGGTTTTAGACACAATAATTCAGTTTCTTATTTGACACATGACCCATAAATAAAGACACATCTCCTGCTTTTGTTTGAAAGAGAACATATTATTACTTTATTATATACAGTATGTGTGACGAGCTGAATAAAGAATAAAGAGTCGGAGCTACTTCAAGTCTAACTACTAAAAAAATGATTATGGAGCAACTACATTGTATAAATGGGTACATTTTGGTTAGTAAAATACGAAGATACACTTAAATGTAAGGTAGAAAGATTGGTATCGGTCATAAGCAGCAGCACAAAGGTTTAGTTTTTGTTCTCCTCACCGTCACAGTATTGATTTTAAAGCTACCGTACGTAACTTTAGGAGATTTGTGCCATCACTTTTGCCTCTGCTTGGTCTTCATGAGCTGAAGTGATGTCACATTATTTGTACGAGGTGTCTCTCATACTGACAGACCTGAGCGAGGGAGCGTTTGTGTGTATACAACAGCAACGCTGGGGCGGGTGGCGGCAAGAAGCGTTTCTCCCATGAAACTACTGCGACTGTGAGGTTGCTGTTGCCACCATCTGTCTTGACTTCCTGTGTGCAGCAGGCCAATGCTGCTGTGTTAAGATGGGCATGCACTGTGATTTTGGAAACCTCCAGCTGGAACTGTGCGACGGTCCGGTGCTCGGTGTTGACGTGATCGCGTCACGAGTGGCGACAACATTTTCAAACAGGCCTGATTGCGTTATCGTTATCCCATGATGCACGATTAAGCTCAAGTTTGTCCCGATCGTGAAAGAAGTTGCACAAGTTTTTGCGAGACTGAGAAACACGGAGAGCGGTGTGGAGCTGATGGGGTTAATCCACATTGTGTGGTTTATGGTTTTGTATTTGGTGGATTTTGTGATAGTGAATCAGCTGAGGTTATTTTATTTGTGGTCTTAAAACACTGCCTCTCATGAGCTGTTGTGCAGACATGTGTAAACACTATTACTTCAATTGTTGTTTGGAAGCATCTCTTCACGGTCCCTCCTGTCACTTTCCACTTTCTGTTGTAGCAGAAACATCACAACAAATAACCTCTGAAAGAACAGGATATTCTCATTGCAGCGACGGGCGGTAATCTGACTACATATGACATTAAATATTCTTGGGCTGTTGCGTGACGGCAGCAGAGTCTCTGGCCTCTTTAAGACACTCCTCCTGGCTCCAAATCAAACTCACAAAAAACTCTCCAAGAAAACAAGCTGCCCTCAGCTATCAACACACTCACCATCATGCTCATGAGAGGCCGGCGCTGCGACGGCCACATGGGACTCCATCGTGACCATAAAGTTACACGAGTCCGGGAGGGTTTTTTTTTTACCCTCCAGAAACGGGCAAAACAGATATTTTACGTAATTACAAAAGGTCAAGCAGTCGGCTAAGGAAACGTAGTAAGTGGAGAGGAAGTAAATCAGAGCAGCCGCGCGGCGTTGGGAAGGCTGACAGAGTAACGAGACTGCGTATCGTCAAGGCTGTTGTTTGGATGATGTCTGCGAGGCCTGGAGGCGCGCTGACAACATTACCACACTCTTCACCTCCGATACACAATGCTCATGTCATCATCGCCCATTTGAGGCTTGACACCATCGCTGTTTCAGAGTGTCACATAAGGTTCCAGGCGCGAGCTTATTAGTTCAATCAGGCGCAGAGCGGAGCTTAGCGAGTGCCAACTTAAAATCAAATCGTGGCACGCTGTACTTGAAATCCAACTTTGCCAAAAATGTGCTCACATAGCTCTTTAGTGTTAAGAGTAAAACATTTGATTTCCTCGGGTTGTGACAGAATCTGAGGTTTGTCTGCTTTTATTTGAGAAAAGTGCTGCGCTTGTAGTTAAAATACAGTAGCTCTTGAGATGATATTCATATAACTGAGACACAAGCAGTGTCTGCTGTTGTCATGCGCATTTTTATTGTCCACTTTTTCGTTTTTATTTTCATTTGTCTGTTTAGCGTCGGTCCCCCCCGGGGGACTTCATTTACTGCCGCAGTATTTCCTCTTATTTTCTCGCTCGCCACTTTCCTGCACATGTTCACAAGTGAGAAGCTATAACTAGTGTCGTTTAAATGATGGGATGACAGCTAAAAATGTTCTCTCCGTCCCTGATGATTTGCCAGCGCGAGTGATTGTGGATATTTTTTAATGTGTGCCAGTTGCAGCTCAGATGTACTGTACACCACAATTGGCCCTGAATTACAACTGACAATATATCAATGACAACGTCTCTTTTTGGAAAGATGCTGAAACACAAATTTCCTAAACATACTGTGTGTGTGTGTGTTTTTGTTTTTTTTTAAAAATCTGGATGCAAAAAAAAATAACGGTGTAATCTAATACTTGCATCTTGCTGCCCTCTGCAGTGGTTTTCAGATCCACACCACAGAGTTTTCTATGTGCAGGAAAAATATGTGACCTATGACGACCTTATACTGTTGATTTTGGTGCGTGATGAAGCTCATTTTTGTGTTTCACATTTTCATAATTGGCAGAGAATGAGGATCTTCTCTTATCACAGGTGATGGATCCCCCAAATCTCTGGAACAGTCTTCCATTCCACATCACGTCGTCTCTTACTCTTACTTAATTCTGTGTCTGTTGAACCCAGATTCTGCTTTAAAACATGGATTTGTTTTCTATCACTTCCTGTTGTTTTAGCTCTCACCTCACTGCTCTTTTACTCCGTATACAAATAGATATATTAACGCATCCATCAATCGTTCTGCATCCCGTCCATCTAACATATGTTATATTAGGGTTTTTTTATTCTTATTTGACACACATTTGGATGTAAACGTGTGTCATCTCGTGCATCAGAACTGAAAATATCTTCACATTATCGAGCTGAAGGTGTTGGCATCGTTTCAGGCAACATACAGTGACAACATGTGAAAGGCATGTAGCGTGTGAGTGATGATGAAGACGACAGTGAAGTGTTTGAATTATAATATGAGTGATGATATTTAATATAATAATAAAGATTTTCCTTTTTTTTCATAAACACAATGAGAAGATATTGGCCCTGAAACAATGAATCCACTATTAATCGATTACTAAATTAATCGTCCACTGTTTTGACAATCGATTCATCGGTTTGAAGCTTTCTTCATTACATAACAAGATTTCTGATTGTTTCAGCTTCTTAAATGTGAATATATTCTTAATTTCTTTGCTCTATAGAACAAAGAAATCTTTAAAAAAAAGTGAATCATTTTGGTTTGTGGACAAAACAAGACGTTCATCATTTAATTTTTATGGACCAAGGGATTACTCAGTTAATCTTGACAATATTCCACAGAATTATCAGTTATGAAAATAACCGGTAGTCGCAGCTCTAGCCCCGATGAAGCTGTATATTTATGTTCAGAGAAAAAAATGATTGTTCTGTGGATAATTATCTAACTGCCTCTACATGTAATATCTTTAACTTTTATTTGTCAAGCACTTTATTCAACTGTTTAAACATGAGATTTTTAAAACTCCGCTGCAGGTGTGAGATTGAGTTGAGAGCGACTCGGGCTCAAATGATGCATCATACCTCAGCGCCATGAAAATAGAATAATGCTGCTTGGCTTTTTTTTCCTCTTCCCCCCTCACCCTCCTCACCCCTCTCACCCCCACCCCCACGTCCTCGTTTCCCCTGCAGTCTGTGTGAGTGGTATCCATCTGTCAGTTGTCAGTGCCAGCGAGTGATACAGAGAGCTGTCACTTCTCGTCAGGCCGCATTGGTGAAGCCTTTTGCAGCTGCCCTGTCTGACTCGGGGCCAGAAGAAGTGTGTGTCTCTCTGTGTGTGTGACTGTGTGTGTGTGTGTGTGTTTGTGCTGGGTATTCAGGAGGCAGTAAAGCAATTAAACCGGAGACAATTGCAGGGAAGCTGGAGAGAGATTGGAACCAGTGCAGGACACACAGCAGACTGTAAATATCACATTACCTTAATACGCTCCGCACTGTATCACTATGTGCTCCACAGGACGGGAAGTCACCCGTGACCTTCATCAGCCTCTGTTGGTGACCAACAGGAACTGCAGCGACGTGTGTAAACAAAGTGTCTGGTGCAGCTCATGAAATCAACTAAACCAAAAAAAAAAAAAATTTAAATAAAAAGATCCTGTAGCATTGTAAGTAAATGCCACTGTTCTCACTGGGGCATGAAATGTGTTTGTTCAGTGACAACCGCAACAGACGGATGAGCTTATGACTCATAAGTCACAACTCACGGCTCCTCAAAACCAGTAAAACAAAATCCCACAGTCGGAACCCTTTTTATTTGGACCGAACCAACAGCCAAATCCCCTCCGACTCCATTTGTACGACAAAAAAAGGCTGTTAATGAATTAATAGAACTAAAGAACATTTGCATACACATGAATATACTAAATTTTAAAAACACGGCCACGTCGAGAAAACGTCGACTTTGTTCTACAACAACAATAAAAAATAATTTCTCCTAAGCCTTGACGTGCCAGTAAATATTGTTCTGGAAAGAGGGAGGACAGAAATTGCCTTGTTTGAAAACCGCCAACAGCAGCACACAGTAGACAATGGTAGCCTTTGACTTTAGCATTAATCCGTGACTTGTCAGTGTTGTCGTCTCTTAGTGGAAAAGCTTCATGACTCCAAAGCCATATTTTTAATATATTGCCAAACGAGGCTCGTTGATTGTAAATGAACGGATTGTTTTTCATTGTGACATCAAGAGAATTAGACGAGGTAAACTTACGTGTTTCTACACACATTATCATTATAAAGTATGTATGTACAAGTATCTAAGTGTATTATTATTATTATTACAAACGAATGAATGAATGAATAAATACATAAAGAAGAAAATGCAAGACGGAAAATCTGAATCTAAAATCATAAAATATCAACATAAAGCTACACAATACAATTGTCGTTATTCAGGGATAAAAAAAAGCCAGATTCACTTGATGGTTGGTTTTAAAGTTTGACCAAATGTGTAAAATTAAGCAACATCTGTTGGTTAAGTCTCAGCTGAATATGCCTCAACCTCACCCTTTCATTCAAAGTGTGCTGATTAACGTAGACTTAAGTTTCAAAATAAAAGCCCCCGTAGACTTCTTTGTTAATGACTAACAACAGTTGATACAAACCAGGTGATTAAGTAGTTATGAAAAATAATAGTTTTACATACTTGACCTTTAAGTTGTGAAATGAAATTTAAAGCTGCACAAACACAGTGAGGACAAGTAAATCTATTTGCATTGCTGCAAATGATATTTATTTATGGAAGTAGTCATTTTAAAAAAACTCTTCATTTTCCAATGTGTAACAATAGATCAATCTTGTTTTATTGATTCCTTCGTATTCATATCTTTTTTGATACCATGCGTTTGCTGAGATGAGCGTGACGCTGACACGTGAACATCTTTCATCGTCTCTCGGTGTAAACTTACTTGTTTTCCCGGCTCTGACGTCAGAGACTTCTTCCTTCAGCTCTTTTCTTTTCCCCCTCCTGGGCCTTTGAGATGAGGCGACCTTCAGGAACATTGAAATGACAAGCATGACGAGTCCTGTGTAGTGGCGAAGGATCCGAGAGCCGAGCCTGGGGGGCCCTCACCGTGAGAAACACTTCTTTATCTCCCGTCTAATCTCTGTTGAGTCATTTCCAGAGAGAAACTCAGAGAAGCCTCAGCCACTGCAGCTGTGATATTGATAGAAGTACAGTTTAAAACCACTTCTATTGATTTGCTATAACACTCAGTGTGTGTGTGTGTGTTTCTGTGACACAGAGAAATAAACAGTTTTTTTTCCTCCTTTTCTTTATTAAGCTTGACTACAAACATTTTTTTTTCTACAGCTGAAGCTCATCTCTGTAAAAGAAGTGTTGTCCTTTCTCCCCTTTTGCCGTCGAAGACTAATTTTGCGCCATGATTGCCCACCTTCAGCGGCGCCATAATTCAGCGCGGGGCCATGATGGGGAACGTTTCAGAAGAAAAATGTTCACATTGCGGTGCAAAATGCGGACTCAGCACAGTTTATGAATCATTTGGAAACACTACATGAGCACAGTCACAGCACCTGCGTTTTACAGCCGCAGAATAATACACATCAGTGGGGAAATGTCATTTTATTGTGCAATGCTGAGGGATGGTGTGTTCAGTGGCATTTTATGGCCCGGACATGGAGCCTTCTTTGCAGAGAGTGCACTGTAAATAAAATCCTCCCAAAGAAGTTAAAGAAACAGCGTTGGATTATTATGTTTACGTCCAGCTTAACCTCGTTAGCGACGGAACGCTCTCGCCCTCACGCAAATGTCATAACCTTTTGGATTCTTATATTCCACAATCAGCTGGATTATCAGATGGCGACGCTGGAAAAAAAACGTGACTTCTGATGTTTTTTTTTAGTGCATTCTCTCTCTGCAACTCTCGAAAACAATCAGTCCACGTGACGCTTTAGTTTAAAGCCTAATGCTTTAAAATACACGTGTCACAGTAAAAGTGTCTTTCAGCGTTTTCCACTGATATCTCGTGCTTTTCAGACATTCCAAGTGTCGGTAAATGGACAGATGGAGCAAATCTTACATTTTTAACATTCATACTGGACAATAACAGCCAAAAAAACAGTGTTGCATTCATACTTTCCTGCAGCGAATAATCTTTAATGACATCACAGTGTTTTTCATGTTATTATTTAACGAGCTTGGGCCACTGTGGTTCATAGTTGTATTGTGTTTTAACCCCGTCTCTGAAACATCGATGAAAATAAGCGTCATCTAAAGAGCAAACGGCGACAAAATCTCCTTGTAGTTAAAGCATAAATATATTTAACCATGCTTGTACTGTTTGACCTAAATATATTCTGTCTGTAAGGAACATTCCTCTGATCTAAGAGCGTGAGTGTACGTGTGTGTGTGTGAGAGTGAAATTAGAAGGATAAATAAAACCAAATGCTGTTTTGAGACAGGAAAAACATGGTGCACCTTTTAGAGAAAACTCTCTTCAAAGTGTCACCACTAAAGCTTAGAAATTCCTTCCCGCGGCATCAATAAAATCAAAAACAACAAACGCCGCGCTCATACTCTCGTTTTTATTTGCTAAAAAGGAACTGTAACCCGCTATCAAGAAAGTTTCAAAGCACTTAAATGACTACACTACTCTGCCAGGATTTTCTCTTTTTTTGTTGTTTTATTTTTGAAGGCAGACGCCCACAGAGCTTGTTTTTTCCCCGCTGTGCTGATTCATGACAAAAGTTGGACAAATTGTGACAAATGACTCCTCCTTAATTTCACTAACCTTTGGTGGACTGAACCAAGAACAATGTAGGCATTTACTCGTGTATTTCACTCAAACTGAATGTTTTTTGAATTGTAAGAGTTCTGCTTCATGATTTCAAGCAAATTTGAATTTAAAATAAAGTGTGTGCTCTCTGTTGGATACAATATATTACATTAGTAGACATTTTCCCGAGGAGTTAATACTATCAACTATCACATCATTGACAGTGGATGTCTGCAGGTTCTTGTGCTCGCGGTAAGATCCGCCCCCTGTTTCTTCTACATCTCCATGCGTTGGTTGTATGGTTGGATGTTTTCTGTAGTGGTTAGTTCTCTTGCATTTGCACCAAGAAGACCCGGGTTCTAGACCTGATGTTCTCCCTGTGTGTGCGTGGGTTTCTCCGGGTTCTTCCTGCTTCTGGCCACAGTCTAAAAACATGCAGATTTGGGGATTGGGTAAAGTGGACACTCGTAGGTGAGAGGTATTGATCATAGGTGTGAGAGTAGATGGTTGTTTGCTTCTATATGTGTCCCTGTGATGGACTGGGGATCTGTCCATGGTGTGACACTGCCTTTCACCCTATGTCAGCTGGGATTGGCACCAGCAACCCTCATGTGGAGGATAAAGTGGATGTCTTCTATTTTCCAGCCGGTTCTCTGTAAACTCCAAACGTGGTTGTCCATGTACAGTAAATCCCTCTCGGTCAGGGGTCTCCAACAAGTAGCTCGCCAAAAGGTTTCACTAATCGAACATAAACCTGCTCACATTTTTTTGGGTTGAAGTGAGCTAGGAGAATAATATTAAAAAACATTTTCATTTTGTCAAAGTAGCTCTCAGAAGAGAAAAAGTTGGAGACTCCTGCACAAGAACAATTCCTGAAGACAAAGCCTCCAACTGTGCTTCATTGGAAGTCAAAGTGAAATCATCTTTCTTCTTTATGACTGATTCCATATTTGCGTTGTTGAGCACGTGTACCTATTAAAGTGGCCAGTGAGAGACTATTCTTATGTAAATGTGTGAAACTACATTTTGCTTCAGTCTAATTTTTACGGCTCCAAACACGAACATGTGGTCGAGTGTCTTCCACTGACACTCACAATTACAGCCGCCTCACAACCTCTCAGGAATTTTAAAAGGTGAGCAAAGGGTGAGTTTTATAGTTAAGTGGGCCTGGACAGAGTAAAGATCCAAGAGCTGGTGTTTAACAGGACTATTAACAGTGAGATGGGAGATCGATACAGCGAGGTAGAGAGGAGGCGCATCTCTGTCACTGTGATGTGTTATTAGTGCCCGACGGTGGAGGAATCTGGCTCCTTTCCAGTTCCCGGGCCTTGTCGTGTACTTTGCTCTGCGGCAATTAAACCAAAACCCCTCTTTCCTCTCTGCGCGACAAACTCAAAGTCTGTAAATAACCGTTTCATAAATTACAGAAGCATTAACGAGCGTCGGCGTGCGCGCAGATCTTTTGACATCACAAATAATACCTTTTAATTTGAGAGATTTATTTTGGCACCAATGGAGGTATCGCAGTCTGTCTTGTGTAGTATTATGGGTGTGATACCTTCACTGTCCTCATAATGCAGATAGACTCTGGCACACTCATACCCACACACAGGTTCCCCCTTTATTTCAACAGCTGCTGTTGTTTTTCGTGTTTGTTTTATTGTTAAAATGCTGCATAATAATGGGTAAGAGATGTGCCGTTTGACTGGCAGGTTAAAGCTATTTTTAAAATGGAATTGATTTTCCTTGTTTTGTGTCATTTTGTAGAATTGCGTGAAAAACCAGAGCACGAGGACGGACGTCGGCAGGCCCGCGACGTTTTTTAAGAATACAGCTAATACCTGATGTGGCAGAGGTAAATCAAAATCAAGTAATTGTAAGATCCATTATATTTAAGTCACGCTCTGCGGTCTAAAACACAACTAATGTAAAATAGTTTCTCTAAGTCAGAAAGTGCACCGCGAAAAAAAACGACATTAGATTTTCTCCAGCGTCAGACTTCTGCAGTTTTCTTGCGTCCCTGACTTTAAGAGACTTTTGCAACGTGCCGGCGTTGCCGCTGAAGGACACGCGTTAATGTGCAGGAAGATGGTAAATTACATAACGGCACAGTTCAAGAACAAGAGGAAACTCATTCCCAAAGCAGTTTGTTCTCATCTGGGATCACAGAGGTCCAGGACACTGTCATTATACGGTGTAATTATGCTTTGTGCAGTTGTCTGACCACTCACACGTAATTGTCTTTGAAGAGAACAATATGTGTGTTTGGATAAAGTGAAAAACCTTCTACTTTAAATAATGATTAGATTGTGGTGATGATATGGACATGGATTTAGACGTGAACTGGCACTGTAGGAAACGAAAGTTTCTCTCGTTTTTAAATAAAAACATTATTTTTATTGCACGTAACGACTTGGCATGTGTCTCTAATTATATCTGTGATTGGTTTGAATCCAAAATAGTATCTAAAGCTGGATAATATTTCACAGGCTGTTATGTTCCTGTAGTTCTGTGAACTCATCAACTGCAGCCATCTCACAAGCTCACTAAATCCTCACGGAAACGGGAGCGCTGTTTATTCGTGTTTGACTAACATGAGCTAAAAATTACACTCCCCAGCTGTTTAAGGAATAACTGATCCTTAAAAAAACAAAACAAAAAAAAAACCACCCAAAGCATATGTTCATGTTTTTTTAAGTGAGATTTGTTCTAAAAATGACAAATTACAATAGATAATAGCAGCATGAACAGCATTGTTTCCTTAAAGGAGCCACGACGCTGACAGTTTTCCTGTTTTTAAAAAAGTGGATTACTGCCGCGATGCTCAGTGTAAACAAGCAGGAACAATCCTTACCGAGTGGAAACCATCTTTTTGGTTTGGTTTCACACATTCACGCAGTATAATATACAACATGTTAGACTAGTTTAATGAGTGAGGATAATAAATCTGCATGTGTGTGTCGCCACGCTGCCAACGGGTCTTCTAAAGCGTCACGTACGTGATAAATACTGTGGCTGTGGCTCGACTGTACATCCATCAGACATTTTAGACCATTGGTATTTCAGTGGTCCTTCAAAAAAACACCTCAAGTGAATCGTTGTTGGGAAAAGTTTTAAGCTGCCGTCAGTAATCTCCCACAAATCACTGGGGTATTTTTGTTGTTGTTGTTGTTTGTCTTTTATCATATTAAATGTATGTGCATTGATTTTTTTTTTCTTTTCTTTTTGTCGCTCTTACACTCTTCTTCAAAACGGTGTCATAAGTGAGAGTGCACTTCCTGTTTGGAGTTTGTCCTCCAGATGTCTCTGTGAACTCCAAATGCTCTCAAACGCCGTCGCAGCACAGCCATCCCTCTTCATTCCCGCTAACAATTAGGTAATGAAATATTGATTTTTAGTTAGATTCATATTGATGCTATTAGCTTTGCATTGATAAATCACTGATGCTGGGAGCCAGACCAGGAAGACATTACTGTGTGTTAATCTGATGGATGTGCCGTCTTCTTCCTGCGCGTGTCTCTCTCTCTCTCCCTCTCTCCCCCTCTCTCGCTATACCTGAACTGTCACAGTCCATCTTTTACTCTGTTTATTGAAACTTCTTTTTCACTTTGTGTTGGTCTCAGAATAGAGGACACCTTGGTGGATTTAAACTTAAGACACAAACAAACAATGATCAGCATTTTTCGGATACTTGCAACACAACAACATGGGTGATAATGACTCGTGACTCTGGCCACTTCTACCACATGCCCTCTAACATCTCGCTGGGAAACTTCCTTATCGCTGGTGTCCCACCGTCTGAGACTATTTTAGCCTGCTGTCTCATCATTACTGTCACAGTGGGACGTCACGACTGACGGAGACGCTGCACTGAAAGCGCTGTACTGTAACGTCTGTCATGAAGTCAAACTTTATATGGATGTGTGACGGCAAGATAAAAGGTTTACACCTAAATGAGGGGAAAATATGCAAAAAAAACAACTCAAAATGAACGTGATGAAGAGGTCAAAGGCTCTAGGTTTGTGTTTCCCAATATAACATACAGGTGAATGATAGGGACAGGTGAATGATAGAGACAGGTGAATGCTCATCCCCCAATCTGTCTTAAATGTAAGAGAGAAATTGGTGAACTCATTGTCTTTGGTCATGTCATAAGCTGCGAAAATATTAATCTAATGTTTGAACAGAAATTGAAACAATACTAGGATTAAAAGTAGAGATGGATCCAGTGTCTCGATCCTGCTCGATGTGTCGGGATAACAAATCAGAGACTGTCCTGTACCCTTACATATGCACTGGATCAGTGATAAAGAGACAAATGTTTGATGTGGAATACTTGACTTTTATATTGCATTCAAAATCAAATCAATGTTATAGTTTTTGAAGTCTGGGAATGTTATTTAAATTATTTGGATCTTCCATCTTGCTACAGGGTTTCCCTGAAAGGTCATAAGCAGAGGGCATGTATTCACTTACTTATGACAATATGTGTTGTTGTGTTGCCTTGGTGTGTGTTTGTTTTGTTTAACGTTTGTTTGCTTGAGTTGTTGTAAAAGGGAAAATTGATTCAAATACATTTTTGGTGATTTCTGGTGAAGTTGAGCAGTAGAATTCACTTCTGAGTTTTTTTTAGGTGCTTCTTTGTGTTCAGTTACACTTTACATTGTTTGCAGCCATCTCGTTTGAGTCGTGTGGAACTGATGGACATAGTCAGTGTTGTGTGAACTCCTTTGACAATGGTTTTAAATCTATTGTTTACATTTAAAAGTTATGTCAAACTCTGATTTAAACATTATGTCTGACCTAAACCAAATAAAACCAATGAAGTTCCCCTTAAACATCTGTTTTTTTAAAAAAACAAAGGTTTAAAAAATGCAGTGTAGTGTGCTGTCTAAGCTCCGGATGGTTCTTGTAAGGACAGACAGTACAACACACACTCCTGACAGCCGTCACTCCAATGAGCCACCAGTCCATCTCTCGTCTCCGCTGGAAAACAGCCGGGCGTCTCCCTGTCAGACGACATATGCCGCTGCGTCTCTGCAGCTCTGAGCGGCCTGACATTATCTACTCTCGGAGCCCGTGGCCGGCACCAACTCTCTGCCCTCTCGCTGTTGGCACTGCGGACATGATCTCTGATGTCTCCCAGGCACCTAACTGATGCTGTCAGTGCACCGAGATATAACACAACACACACAGTTGACAAACACGTTGTGACAAGGACACACAGGCACAGACACACACACATGCACGGTCGCACGAGTCGCTGAGCCTGGTCGATGTGCTAGACGACAGCAGCTGAGAGAACAACCTTTATTCAGTATTTATTTTCTCCTCCTGGTTTCACCAACCAGATAAGGTCACGCTGCACATATGCTGACAGACTCCAAATACATTAGAATTCAAATGCTATTCTGTGACGGAGTGGCTTATTTTTGTTGTGTTTTTTTTCCCATATGGAAAACATTACACATTTGACACTTTTTTTTAAAAAAAAAGAAAAAGAAAAAGAAAAGAGAAGCTACAAAGCCAAAAGTTGTCTGTGCATTCAGTTTGGCCAAGTTTGAAATTGACCGGATCCGACATCTCAATCACGTCTGCAGGCAGAAAACTGTCTTGTGATGGGGGGGTTTCAGGGCCTCATCTATAATTTGAAGCTTTGTCCTTGTACTTTATCAAGTCGCACACATGTAACGTCAGTTGAGAGGGGAGTTTTTGTCGCAAACACTTTAAAGGGTTCGTGGTAAAGAGGAAGAAAAAACCAAACTGAGGGTAAGTGACATAATGTCACATGGAGCAGTTATATAAATGACAAGCAGTTTATCCAGGGAGTTGGTCTCCTAATAAGGCACAGTCACAAACGCTTCTATTTATGGACATTGACTACCACCTGCTGGTAGAAAGGGGAAACTGCAGCGAATTAAAGGCAACACTGTCCATAAAACAACTCCTTATATGGAATAAAATATTGGAAAAAAAATAATCACGTTAAATCAAAGGCTCGTTCAAATTAAAGTGTGACTGATTCTTTTTAGTTATGTAAGCGTTCCTCACAGCAGTCGCTCATTTGTAGATATCAGCGTGTATTTCGGTGTTTGGCGACAATTCATGCACTTGTTTCTTTATTTAAAAACTGGAAAACTGTTCTGGAGTCACTTTCACCATCAGAGCTTTTGGTTAAGGCATTTATGTAAAATAAGGGCTGTTTGTGGAGTTTAAAGGTCACGAGTGAAATAATTCATGACATCTAATGATGAGATTGTAACAAACTCGTCACTGACTCTCATCTCTATCCCAAATACTTTGGGAAACTATAGTGGCCTTTATTTACCAGAAAGGATGTTCTTCTTCTTCTTGGTTTGTAAAGTGAGCCTCTGCTTCAAAACATGAAACACATGCGGTGGCTGTTGAAACACAGTGGCACAAGATGGCAGCCGTTGTCTAAAGTACAAATAAAAGGCTTATTCTAAGGCTTTTTTTTAAATATTAACACAATTATACACCTACACAAACATACTTATGGGAAGAGTTTTCAATTTCTGTCAATTAATCTTCTTAACCTTTAACACCTAAGCCTCAAAATGTCCGTATGGACTTTTTTTTGCTTATTTTAACCATAAAAGGGCCAGAAAATGTCCTGTGAGTCAATGCTTCTTCCCATTTTCCAGAGTAACTTAAAATATCTGGCAGTTATTTACAATTTACTGCATGTTAAAATAGAAGAAAACCACTGTAGTTGTCTATGAACACCAGAGTTTGTGTGATAAATTTGAAATTTGAACAGCATAAAACAGTTAAAATAACATTTGTTTGAGTTTTTCTCCCCTCTGGTGACAAAGACGCTGATTTTCTGGCTTCCTGCAACAGTGCGAGTGAAATTACTGTTGTTTTTGACGTGCAACTTCTCAGCTTTCAGAAACCGATGGCTCAAACCGTCACGTAATTACAGCAAGCGTGTCATCTGTGATGCACTTGGTGTAAAAAGGGTTACATAGTGGATCTTTAAATCAATTCAAAGGACAGCTATTCAGTAGTAATGATGTCCGTTCCGTCAATGTGACGCATTGTGTCCCCGAAAAGACAGAAAAAAGCAAATGAGTTTGAGTGTGTGCGTGCATACTGATGGCCACAACAACACAATCCAGAATTAACCAACTTTATTTGAATAACTTTACAGATGTAGAAGTGGTGAAAATAGAAATTCTAATGCCAACATATTTATTATTTATCCATAAAACATGTTTACAGTCACACAAAAAGAAGCTTCAGGCTTTCACAAAACATCACTGTCTCACAGTCTCCCGCCAAACTGGCTTCTTTTAATTTTTTTTTTTTACAAACAACAGTTTCAAAATAAAAGATTAAAGGCTCAACAAAACCTGCTGCAGGATCGAGTCTCACTGCCGACCCTGAACTCTGACCTCAACTTCAGTGAGTCACCGACAGAACATTTTCTGTTGTTACTACAAATATCAAGTACTTGGGGAGTGTTAAATATCACTCTTAGCAAACAAAACAATCTCATTAAATAATGTCAGCTTTAATACTCCAATAATAAATTATGTATTCGCAAGATCTCCCAAGAATCTATACAACTTGATGGCTTTCTGTCAAATGCATAGACCATTCCTCTATGGAAGATGAATACACAGAATCAATGGAATTAAATAGCATGAACGGGAACATACGACAAACGGAAAACACAGGAAAACAAAATAAGAATGAGGTCAATTTTGAAAAAAGTCAACAACAAATATTTTACAGTCTTTAGACCTGCTTTCAGTCGCTCAGTGGCAGATGTGAGTCCGCACCACATCCCTGAAATATGAGCTACAACTTCTAGCTATAAACAAACGTGACAGAATTCAACTGCTACTTTACTCGCACAATATAGAACGAGTGCGGGTGTTTACACCGTGTTCCTGATCTGAGATGAACGGTAAATTGAAGCAGAGCACTGCTTTTCAATGTTGTTGTGCCACGACACACTAGCACAATTGAAGTTAAATAATAAAAACCATTGTGCCTTTTAAAGAGGGTCCCCTTCTACCCAGCCTGTTAATAGTTTACTGACAGTGGTTTGTTGTTATTATGGCAGATGTGTCCAAAATAAGGTGAATAATGATCATCTTAGTGATTTTGTAGAGACATTAAATGGCCTTTCTTGCTTTTTTTCTTTAATTAAAGCCACTTCATGACATCAGATTGTTGCACAGCATTCATTGTTATAATATTTACCGTGTGGGACGGTGAACTAACAGTGTTGGCGCCTGGACTCTGGTCTGTTTAAGCTCTAATGAAGCTGCTGCCTGTGTCATGGGACAAAGACAATCTTCTGTTGAGGTTCACTAGAACTGAAAAGAAAGTGTAAACTGACATTATTATTATTATTGTTATTATTTGACTGCCCTGTAGCAATAGTCCTGAATCCAAAAAAAAATAAAAAAGCTCATAGGCTCCATCATGGTCATCAAAGTGAACGCCTGAATGTGCATAGATAGTTAAGTGAGGTGAAGGATTCTTGGCATAGCTTACATTTGATTCTGAATGCTTTAGTGGCATCTGTATTTGTACATTTTTCTATTACTTTATTGGATTATTTTCTCCATCAAATGTCTGAGTACTTTATAGAAGATTCTTTTGTCCTTTTAAACTCGAGCTTCTCAATTCATTTCCATTCTGAGATGTTGACCCATACAACGTCTCAGTCCATGTGTATCCATGTATCCATGTGTCTCAATAACTTCAACATAAATAAAAATAACAGCATGCTTAACACTTCAAATAAAGCAACCAGTGCAACTCACTGCTTTACATGCAGTTACATACTGCTTTACTATCCCGAGGCCTGTTTCTTTACAAGTTATGGCTGGTTCCTTTTTTTTTCTTCACGTTTCTTTATGAAGAGACCCTGAGGATGAAGTGGAGCGGCTGTTTGTCTGCAGGACACAAATGAAAGGACGACATTAGTAACTGTTCAAACAACTCACTGTGACTCAATGTTGCCCAAAAACACTGATCAACCGCAACAATAAAACATGGCTTTACATAAAGTTGGTTCTCATTTGTGTAGAACGGCATTTGCACTTTGTGTAAATGAAGTATAAAATGTGACTGGATATTAAGAACAACTCTATGGCAATTACACTAGATACCATATTAGGTCTTTCTAAGGAAAAGTTACATATAAAGAGGCGTTGTGTATTGAATTCAAATATTGAAATGGACAGAATGAAACTGGAGAAATGATGTGCAATAAGGAAAATAAACCCTATCTTAATAATAATAATAATTTATCAGCTCTTACATCAACAAACAAAACGTTCACAAGATAAGTTTAATATCACCCACAGTGTTGTCAATATTAGTTTATATTGATGTGTATTTCTTAAACCCTACAGACTCTGATGTCTGATATCCCTGTTTAAAGTGCTGCCCACACACTACTGGAGGAGACAGAGGAGAAACAGCGAACAGTTGTAGGTAGCATCAGGGCGGGCTTGACTGACAGGCTGATAAAACGCCATATGGAGATGGTGGGCAAGTTTTACCCTGAGGGGGGACAACAGTGTTTGCGTTTCATTTATTTATTAATTTTCGGTATTGTTTGTTTGCCTCGTCTCTGTCAGTGCCTCTTACAGAAATGAGGACGACGACACAGCCAGGTTGTGGGAGTTGACAGCCGGGCCTGTGAGCACATGACATTACACAGACGCACGTGTGCGCGGCAGTGACAGAAAAACTCCCGACACAGACGGACTATCAACAAGAGAGCAGGAAAACACGGATGATGAAGACGTACTCTCAACAACTGTAATGTTAACGGACTTAGCAGTTTAAACTATGACTATGGGACAATATTGTACTGCTGTAAGTTGTTTTTTCACATGTAAAGCTTTATATTTGCACCCACATGTTGTCAAATAATGAATTAAAGTAAACATACTTGTTTGGAAGCTTCAGAGGAGGAATGGTTTTCAAAATATCCATTTAACTGCAACATTGCTGTGAAGACAAGTGATTCATTCATTATAAAAAGAAATCTACTATATTCCATTTTGTGGCATTGAACAATGGTCGAGATACTAACCTTGTGGTTCAATCCTGGGGTCGATGAAGCCCCAGTGCTGATAGAGAGCAGCCAAGTCGTGGGGATTGTAATTCTTCAGGAGACTCAGAATATCAACGTCCATTGGCATTTCTCCTGCTGACTCACTTTTTCCCTGAGCAAAAAGGAGTGGTTCAAAATATGCTTTGCTCCCTTGCAGCCCCCACGTGTTCATGGGAGCCCACAGATCGGGGCCCTTGAGACCTGAAGAGGAGTCATATGAATGCCTGCGAGGACGGAGTCTCTCTGCAGCTGGGTTAGACAAAGGCCTATCGTAACTCCGGGCCAACATAAAACCCAAACCCTCTTGGGGGAAGTTTCCCTCCATGGCGGCTCTGTGGCCTCTGTGTTTGGGGCTGCTGCTTGGCTGGAAACTAGAGTCACTCTTGCTGTGCACAATACTGCTCGAGGAAGTAGCCTGGGGACTGGGATTTTTACTGCCCCCCTCCACTACCCTATTGTGTCCAGCAGACTTCTTTTGAGGTAGGAGTCCCATCCTCGCACTCGAGTGTGTCCCATCTGAGGAGTGCGAGTCCTTTGAGGAGTGCTTGGACTTGGGGACATGTGAGTGGGTTTTGGACTGAGACTGGGTTCTTGCCGAGGGGTTTGGGGTTGAGACGTCCGGGGCTTGTGTGCGTTGACTTCTAGGAGCAGGTAAAGCTGGACAGTCTTTGCCTTCAAGGAAGGGTGGCGGCCCTGTGCGTCTCCACTGAGAGGTGCCTGCCTTTAGGATCTTGAGACTGTTAGTGCACGGTGCCCACTTAGGTGCCATAGAGCTGCTGCCATCCACGCGGTGCGCCACACGCTGATGGATCCAAAGTACCTCTGGGTAGTTGGTGGTATGTGAACAGTATGGACACTGTTGTCTCACAATGCCCTCAGTTTTAACTGAAAAATCAACCGTACTGTCTCCTTCATGAGCAGGTAAAGCAGACAGATTGAGAAGGCTGACGGCGTCATCACAGGTCTGTCCTGGCCTTTTGACCTCTGGAACATTTTGAGGATGTCTTGAGGTTTTGGGACCACTCTGGCTTATAATGTCCAAAATGGTGCTGTGTCTGCTGTGGGACTCCAGGAGGTCCTGGTGGTCCTTGTGCAGGTGGGACCTGAGTTGTGATGCATCGACGGTGTGGAAATCACAGTGTTTGCAGATGTAGGGTTTTTTATCTGGAAGTAAAAGCAAAAGAATCAGCGTAAGTGACAGATGATAAAGGTTCACCTATCATATTTTAACACAAAAGAAAAAAAGCCACCAGGGATCTGGAGTTACATTGGTCAAAACAATACAATAATAATAATAAGATCTTTTGGTGAATAATAATTTAATGTGGTGGCAACGCAGCCTTGGTAACACAGCTTCTATAAATCTATTAATTTAAGAAACATCTATCTGTGTGTGTGTGTCAGCTTGTGTCCAGGTGAGTTTGATGTCATGGCAACAGTTAGTGTTGCTTTGATGTGCATGTGTTACAAAATCAGTTGAAAATCAGCTGGGATGCTCAGCTGTTTAGTTTTTTTTTGACCACACTTTGGTTTCCTGTCCGACTGTGTCTTGGGCTTCAAAGTAATCAAAGGCATGAGCCCTTTGATTACTTTCCCGCATGCCTAATTAATAGAGAGATGCAAAGTGCGCATGATGAAAGGAGCACAAGTTTCTTCCCAGAAGGTTTCACACAGGCCTCAAACTCGGCAGGTGACTTACTGAGGGCACCAGTGTGTGCAGTGACCGTTATATCACTTAACAAGAGGCTTCTACATATCTAAAGATAGAGATATGCAAGGCAGTGTGCCATGCATGTGATGCCGAGTCAGTTAAACCTAGTTAAAGTATTATTTACAAAATCACTTCAGTGACAATGTAAATGTTTCTATAATCCTTTGGTGAACAATAATAATAATCCTGCTCCTCGACAGCAAATATTAAATCTACATGGACAAAGATTTTCAGTTATTCAAGCAAAAGGTTGACGTGGTGTTTTAATAATAATAATAATAATAATAATAATGATAATAATAATGCAACATTTTAAGGTGCAAACACAGCATCACAAACTCACTTTCTGATTTATATTCCATATTCCCATTATTTAAGTATTTCCGAGGATCTACAAATGTCATCTTGTCTCTCTAGTGTGCAACAATTCTAAAAATCTTGCAATGTGCTCATTCATTAAAGCTACCAAAATGAATAACAAAATAGAACGTTGTGGAGTTAAACTTTAAACATCCATGAAATTATTTTAAAACTGGGTGCTTTGGGGTTTTTTTTGGGGGTTTATGTTATTTCTATTTGCTGTAATGCAATTCTAATTTCACTAGAGGTCTCCCTTTCCCACAACAAAATGGCAAATTCCTCTTCCACCTCAAACAAAGTGATCTGAGAAATTGTCCACATTAATGGCCAGTTTGGTTTATACAAAATCAAAGGCAAGGAATGCAGACTCAGCATTCCCAATTATTAGTATGTCCAATTCAGAAAATGTCCACAATCACAACCTTTGACTTGATTTAATAAGAAGTGGATATGAAACAACTGTCCTCAGCACACACTAGGTCCGGTAATTGATTCCTAATTTCATGTACTTTGAACCACTATCCTGCCTTTACACTGTAGCTCTAATAAAGCAGTGTGTTGGGCTTACCCTCCTGGTCTTGGCTCCTGATACTGTTGCATGGTTTAGGTGTCTTATTTTGCAGTGCTTCATAGAATGCATGACCAAGTCCGTTGAACAGGCTTCGATCCTTGTGGCAATTCTTCTTGTCTCCACCTTTAGTGTGGGCCAAGGGGGGTGACGTGGGATCAGGGACTGCGTCCACCTTCTTCCTCTTAACATTAGAACAGGAGGTGTTGATTCGCTCTCTCTTCTTCTTTTGCTTCAGGGGAACATTCTCACCCTTGTCTGTGTCATGTGGCAACTTAGCATCAGCTCCTCTCTCCTCCCGTTTCTCTGTGGCCTCCACTAATCGTCCCCTTGTGGCCAACTGCCACGCCTGGTAACTACAAACTGGATCCAGCTGTGGGATTCTCAAGCCCAGGCGTTTTTCCTCTGAGGGATCCTTAGCACCAGCGTGTGTGAGGCTCAGACTTTGCATAAAATACCTCTTGGCGATCTCCTGCTCAGAGGCCTCACTATCTCGTGGTGTTGGAGTGTGGCGGTGGTTCTTTTTATGAAGCTTCTCGTGTGTTCGTAAGGTCTCCCGGTCAGAGAAGAAGTAACCACAGCCAGCACAGAGCTCATAGAGGCACTCGTTATGTATCAGGGTTGCTGGGTCCTGGGGAACTTCATTGATTGTGGCGGGTGGCTCGTTGCTTCTGCCCGGCAACTGGTCTTTGACCCGATGAGTGCGCATATGACTTTGGAGGAACCATGGCTCGCGGAAGCGGCGTCCGCACAGCCGACAACCGTGATCCTGTGAGCTCCGGTGCTTTTCCATGTGGGATTTAAGGAGCAGTACCTGCGGGAAAACCTGGCTACAAAGCGTGCAAGAAAAAGACCCATCTTGATTTGTCTTGACACTGTTTTTCCCCTTAACTTTTTTCTTGGTTGCTTTTTTCTTCACCTTCCCATTGACCTGAGGAGATTTTTCAGATGTCGTGACTTCTGTCGTGATTTCTGCAGGGTCTGGAGTCTCAGTGTTCTCGGTCTGCTTCTGATTCCCATCCTCCTCCTTAACACTGGGATTATGGTCCAAAAGGCCCAGTTTATGGCTTCGGATGTGGGCTTTCAGGCTGCCTTTTTGTGCTGTCCTGTGCTCACAGTACGGACATTTGTAAGGCTTCTCTGTTGTATGTCTCCTCATGTGTTGGGACAGAGAGCTGAGGAGAGGAAAGCTGCGACCACACACCCCACAGGTGTGGCCAGAGGTCACATCTTCGCTGGCCTCCTCCTTCATGTTGGCTGTATGTTTCTGTGACACATCCTCCCTCTCTTCTGTCTCCATTACTTTTAGCGGACCACGGTTTGTCAAAAACCACAGCTATGTAAATCAATCCTCAAACTATGCAAAGTTTGTATTCCAGGCGTTAGCAAATTCTCAGAAGAGCCATGCAAAACTTGCAAAGCATCACAGTTTTATAGTCCATCCAGATCTTTGAAGAGATCCATGCTGGTGGAAATACCTGAAAAGAGAATAAGAAATTAAAAATAGGCTTGAATAAAAAAATCACATTTATTTCAAACATAAGTGCAGTCAAATGCTATAACCAATCGTTGGACAATCATCAGGCTACGATGAATGTGATAAGGAACTGTTTATTGGTTTACAAAATTAACAATAAAATATTCTACTACTACTGAACCTGTGTATACTGTTTGCAGATACAGTATTCGTGCAGCAGAGGTCTCAGGAGTTTGCTGGGTCAGGCAACAAATACATGATTAGAGCCAGAGAATCAAATCTTTGATGGCTTTGACATCCACTGCAGGGTTTACATTATTACAAGATCTTTAAAGCCATTAAAGCTCTTCAATCTCTGCTCTGCCGCTGAACTGCTGTGACGTTTGTCCTGATGCTGATGACAATGGACAATGTCCAAACACTGCTTAGGTGATGCATGTTCGGGAACATGCAGGACGGGACGGCCTTTGGACAGTATTTAGAGATGTAGTTGCACGTTGTTTAAGCTGCGAAGAAAGCCTTTGATCAAGATGATCTTTGATGTGAATCAAAAACAAAAAACTCAATGTTTGGATTTCGCACAGGGGGGAAAAGGATTTATATTATTAGTATTTTAAAGTACTCGTTCATTCTGTTTCATATATTGTATTGCAGGATCAGTTATTGAGGAGAAGAAATAAAATCATCAGCTGTTAAACCCAACGTTAACTCATGTTGTGAGTGTATCAAGGCTCTATGAACCCGAGATCTTCCCAAGTACGGAAGAGCCAGTACAATACTCCGTATTGGTATTGGTCTGTCAAAATCAAATCCAATATAATCCCAAAATCTTGTCATTTGCAAGCCTTACTTTCCGCAGACTCAAAAAAGAAAAAGGTCAATAAAAATCAGCAACAACATTTTAGCTGAGTGATACTGTGAGCTGCTCATTACCTCTTTATGGGAGCAGTGGTTCCCCAACTTTATATACCAAGTACTATCTGAGAAGATATTGAGCTCTTGAAGTAACATCATTATCACTGACGTTAAAATACAGCAGAGGCAGATTTATTCCCAATAAGAAAATTTGCTCTCTCATCATCTTCCTCTTGCTCACATATACTTCACACACTGATGTAGTGACATTAGATTAAGATAGAGCGAGAGATAAGGCGATTCTAATTATTATTTAATTTATTTTCCTTTTTTTTGTTATTTGTTTAATTTTCCACACACTCTAATTCCTCAGCTCCACTCCGATCTCACACACCCTGGAATATACAGTAGAACAGTATTTTTGACTTCCCTCCAAGTACCACCAGAGCCATGGTGTTAGACAGTTGGAGAATTATGTATTTGAAATGGCTAGACAGTAAAAGCATCAGCAAAGAACGGCTTTGTTGTTTAAGACGACTATAAAACTGAGATCAGTAACGGTGATCCGTATTTTTTCCGTTCACAAGAATTGGGTAAAAGAGTGTTTGTCCATTTTGCACCTTGTTGCAGAAAGACTGGAAACTCTTGAGGCTGCCTCCACAATATGCACTTGTTTTTCATAATGTATTTAATATTAATTTAATCTGGATTATTTTATTTGTTTTCTGTTTGTGTTTTAACTGTGTCCATTTGTAACTGTCGAGTGTTTTGTATTTGCTGCTGTCTATCTTGGCCAGGACTCGCTTGAAAAAGAGGTTCTTAATCTCAGTGGGATTTTCCTGGTTAAATAATAAAAAATAGATACTTGAGTTAGTGATATCAGTATATTTGTCTGGGCACTGCACTTAAATCCTCAACTGCAACACACTACATTGAAGGATTTACAACATTTATTTTCCACATTTTGTCCCAACTACTTACTTCCAAATCAATGATGACCATTTGTCAAACAAAATCACATTTGCTTAGGTTCCAATGATGCTGGTTTTACATGAACTGTGTCAGCATGTTACGCAGCTTCACCCTGTGTGACAAAACACGAGAGATGGTCCAGAGATGGTCATTTGCATCACACAGATTTTTAGAAAAACCTTTGTCCGTGGGTGAGCGATGCCTGTCTGTATGTATTAGTGCTCGGGTCAGTGTCTCAACATGCGTGTGTGTGTGTGTCCTTTGGTTTCCTATGCCTAAATTGAGTGCATGAGGTGAAGCATGAAGAGATGTATTCATTCCTGGTCAACCAGGATGAACCCTGAGGGGCCAGTCCACTCTAATTCATGATCAATAACACATTATCAATAAACTTCATTTTAGAGACACATGCACACACATGTAGCACTGATTCTGCCCTAAAACAAGATTGTGGGTAGAGTAAGTAATGTAACATCTGCACATCTGTTTAAAGTTGCAGTCATAATAACTATGTTTTTACCATTATCTTTTGATCATTTCATTTTTTTATAGTTAATAAAGGTCGTAGGACATTTTGACACATTTGACTGAAACTAGTACCAAACTAACTGAAAGTGTTAAACACCATGTTAAAAAATGGTAAGATGGCACCCTCGGACGTGGTTAAGCATGTTCCTCAGGCAAACGTGACTAATCGTTAGACTAAAGAAATGTATCTTCGTCTTATTGGCAGTCAGCCGGGCAGTCAAAAGAAAAACCTGCTATTGTGTTGGCCGCACTAGAACTGTCACATCGCCTCATGTCTGGCCCTCTGCTCCTCATTGAGGGGGTCGAGAGAGTTATTGTTGAAGCAGAGAGGCCTTGGCCGACATGCCACCGTCTTCAAACACACGTCTAAGCAAAGAGGCGGGATTAAAGACAACTCTTGTTTGTGTTGTCTGTCTTTGAATGTGGGGGGAAAAACTTGGTGCACAAACACTTAAAGGCTAGAAAAGAAAAACAGATTGACTCTCAAGTGATTTTTTTTTTTTCAGGGAATGAGGTTGTCTGTCTAATTATCAGGAACTGCATCCACAGTCGCATCTGTCCGCATGCCTGCCTGCACGCGGTCATGTGCGCTGATCCGCTCATGCTGGAATGGGTGCTGTATCTGGAATATATGGGAGGAGTTTAGTGGGTTTTTCCGGACATGGCAGGTGTTTGGTAGGCAGACGCCATCAGATTAGTACATGGGCAATGTGGCACGCTGTCTTCAAGAGGGGGGGGGAGGATGTACAAGTGGCAATTAAGGGGTTAAGGTTAAGATGAATGTAATGAGTTAACACAATGGGGATAAAGTCAGAGGAGCTGAGGGCAACAGATGGGAATAAACGGGCCATCAGTATGGAGTTAGCCGCCTCTACAGTATGAGCTTAGGCCTTTGTCAAAGCAGCCTACATGCTTAGTGTGTTCTATATTTTTTGCCTCTGCAATATCCTGCTTTAGCTCACTCATACAGCAAATTACATTTGTTTACCCTAGCTGCAATTTCCACAACAAAAAATATCTATCGCTTCCATCTCTTCTACCTTTCCCACTCTCATTCCATGAACACTCAAAGCCCTTTGGAGGATCTGTAAAGTAATGCAGATAACCAAACATGCTCCAGGGGTTTAGCACATTTCTTTCAGAATCACTCGCTTTTTTCTCTCTCTTTTCTTTGGCAGATGAATAGGCATGTCCAGTCAGCTGTCCTCGCATTGATTCATCCTGACATCCCAACCAGCTCAGCACAAACTCCCTATGGTCAGGACACTGATGCTGAGAGCCTGTGTGCAGGGATGTGAGTGTATGTGCGAACTTGAAAGAAAATATCCACTGCTGGCGTGTTGTGCGGGCACTCCTCGCGTGCCTCGTCACTGCACCAAAACTGAGGGTGTCATTTCCTGCCAGGGACTGGACGCACAGTTGCGAGTGATTCCCATGCTGCGACAAATAAGCCAGAATAACACAAATACCTCTACTTCTCCATTAAATAAACATACAATTAGAATAGTAAAATCCTGTAATTGTAGAAGTATGTGTTTCCTGTGACTGTCGGGACACATATTATCTGCCTGTGTGTGTGCTGATGTCATCCAAATATTCTCAACAACCAGCAACAGACCTGTGCCAACAACATACCCCTGACTGGAGATAGCATGTGACTGTCCTTATGCTAGTGCTCAAAGCCATAGTCACTCACTAAGCCTCGAATCTACTGTTTTGCATCCAATAATCCTGTCAGCGTCCTCTGACTGAAAGCACAACTGAAGCATAAAATGAAACTTAAACACAGATTATCACAAGTTTTTTTTTTTGCAGAATAAATATAAGGGGCAATTATATTCTAAGATTATGACATGTGTCTTTTGTCTTAATCTTCAGCTTTACATCTAAAAATATGTGTCTGCATGTGGACACAGCCAACACCTTCATGCACAAAATAAGAACTAATACGTTATTTCAGAAAATGTATGATTACTATCCATATAAGAGTAGCACAGGATATGCAAATGGCTCATTTTACATGTTACAGTTAAAAGAGGAGCAGTAACAGTGAGCATGATTTGTGCCATTGCAGTTGGCACAGGATGTTCACTACATTAGGCTCTGCTGGTGTTGTGACCTTAACATCCCATGGGATGGATTTATTTTCTTTCTTCAAGGTAATCACAAACATTTTGGATTACAACTGAACCAAATTAAATTGCACACAAACATGTGTACTGTTGCATCCCAGATAATTATCTTGCATGCCAGATATTTTATGTTTTTCCCTTTTGGACCGTATTATCTTGCACTTTCTTTAAGGTGCATTTGAAAATGACTGCATATTTTAATCAGATGTGGACATTACATTGACATTTTGACTTGATGTTTGTTTCAACCTGTGACAGCAAAACCTGAGACCTCTCAGAATGTGTTTTTTATGTCAAATATAATATTTTCAAATACAGAAATGAACTAAAACAAACCTCCGTTTAAGGCCACTCGGTTTCCATATCTGGATCACCACCAAAATGATCAAAATCTCTTGTTTACTTTTCAGTAATTCTGCTTTTAAACAGACTGAATGACAAATGAAAAACACTACGTCCAAAAAAACCACACAGTTTGGTGATGAGCTTGTTTAAGTGTTTCCCCTGCACTCATTCAGCTAGATTATTGAGCTGTGCTGCTAAAATTTAACACAATCATCGATAACAATGTGCCATTGTAATGATTTTCACTCACAACTTGCAAAAGTGAGCACCAAAACCTTTAAATGAGGATACAAAAGGAAAAAATATATATATATAATATATATATATAATCCACAATGATTATTAGGCCGTTTAATATAATAACCTGAACACATTCTCATGGACACTGCTGCTGCAAACACTGTGTTAGAAAAATATAGATACACTAAAGTATGTCCTTGGCAGTGGTTTTGTTGGAAAATTGTTATGAGACGACTATTTAGTTGAAAAACTACAATATATCACCTTGCTTATACTATCCCAATATGCCACAATATGTTGTATCATCATCCACGTTTCAGGATATGTATCACTTGATTTCTGGCAGAACACAGCCCTCGTTAGCAGGATAATCAGCAGAGAATGACTCAAGGATCACTTTCAGATGATAATATGCCTCTTCACAGCCTGATACTGATGCATGACAAAGACGGCACTGGGAAATGTTACTCAAACGACTTAATTGCACGAAAAACAGTTACAGAAACTCAACACTACTGTGTGCAAACAGCCTGGTCTACCTAAGAGATTAGACAACCATGAGCTCAACAGTCACAAGCACGGACAAACTTGTGCACACCAGAGCCCCATCCCCCTCCTTGTCCATCTCTCCACTCAGTCACACAACATGTACAGGGATTACTCTTCATAGCAGGAGATGAGCTCCTCAATGAGTGCTCTTTTATCATGCACGGCCCACAGTGTGATAAAGCACACACATGGATGTGATACTGAGAGAGAGAAAATAAGGGGATGGTGTTTGTTTTTTTTTTTTCCTGTTGTTGAATTGTGACCAGTTGTGTGAAAAACACACACTGTGACTAATGAGAGCACACAAGTGGAAATGAACTGAACAATGCCACTGAAAGATGAAAAGCAAAGGTGACGAGATGCAATCTGTAAATGTTTTTCAAAGGCTGTCACTTACTCAGATTAAATTATCTGCTGAGGATCCATCATGGACCACCTCTCTCTTTTCAGTGTGGATTGGCTAGTGTTGGAGACACTGGAGTATAATCTGCTGGCATTAACTTGCTCTCTAAAAAAAGCACTCTCGACAGGGATTAGATTATCATGGCAAGGTCAGCTCACACTCGCTCTGACTGCCTCTCTTAATGTCTCTCCATCAGGCTGCTTTTCTGTCTTTCACCTTATCAGCCTCTGTGCTACCTGACAAGTGAACATTTAAACAGATCACACTGCCAGAGCAATCTAGAGCAAATAATCACAGATTAGCAAAACTTGTAATGTAGTAGTACAGTTTAAGCAATATTCATGTTACTCTAGCCACGTTTCCAGCTGTGTATAAATGGGGCATTTCTCACACAGAAGAATGTTGCCAGTGTAGAACAAAATTATGTTTGCTTAATTTTTCAAAAGATGCAAAACTGAATTTCAATAGTGTTACGATTTTCATCATCTGTTGAAATAAATGAACTGATTTTGTTCCAGTAAGTGTATGATATAGTGAGCTAAATTATTCATATTCTTACATCATTTATATAAAATAAAAAATGGCTGCTATCCTAATTAATTTTCTCAAGTCATCTCCTTTTAAAGTGTCTTTCATTATTTTGGTCTCACCAGGAAAATGATCCTCTTATCTTTTTAAAATGCTTACCTGGTTTGTGATATCAACATAAAAATCAGATCATAAATTGATTATTTTATTCCCTATTAGATTATTTTAATCCTTTGTGGTAATGTTCCTTTAACAATGCCTGTGGTGTCAAAGCAGTATCTTGTATATGTGGGTTAAATAATCCCATAGTATAACTACCCCCAGTGTTTATGCCCCAGTGACTGCACTGTTTACATTTCTGCTCTATGATTTAGATAAGACTTTGGTGTTGATGTTAGCCAAATACCAAACTTGATACTTGATCGGTTTTACAACCAGTGCTCTGTGAAGTTTAGGTTCATTGTTTAAGTAATGTACGGTATAATGTGTCCGCATTTAAGATCAGAATTGCCATTCTCGTTCCCATATGCTGTTATGATTAAGGTAAGGATTGAAGGGAGGGTAAGGGGATACCTGCTTAGCGATTTTACCCTGGAGCATAAGAATGACAGCTGGCAGCAGGGTCTGGATTAGGTTTCCTTAGGGGTATTGCATCTTTTACACCACCGCTTCTTTGGAGTAGAATGGGCCGATCGTAACCCGACTCCCTCAGACCCATCCAATCTCGTCTCCCTCTGCCTCAATGGGGCCAAACAGAAGGGATCTGTGAACGCCTTACTCATCCCTCCCATCTTCCATCTGGACATTTTGTCGGTGTTTGCACTCCAGTTCTTCCACTGGAGACTAAAAGGGCAAGTTCTCTGTTTTCTTTCCAACCATCACAAACTGGAGATCATATCAGCCCATTCAATGCTCACTCACACTGGTATTTTACTCAAGTACTCTAACCACAACTGAAGAGAAGCTGCTTCCTGAACAGTGAAGAATGATGCAGTTGATTATGCAGAATCAGTGCTTTCATGATACCATTCATAAAAATAAGTACTATTAGC
This sequence comes from Solea senegalensis, assembly GCF_019176455.1. Classification (NCBI taxonomy): domain Eukaryota; kingdom Metazoa; phylum Chordata; class Actinopteri; order Pleuronectiformes; family Soleidae; genus Solea; species Solea senegalensis. The sequence continues at coordinate 4,427,349 of NC_058039.1, read as the reverse complement.
AACAGCAACAGGGACTGACATAGTCACCATAGTTAGCATTTTGCCCATTTTCTTCCCAAATCCTATTTGAGTTTGTTCTCCTTATCTTGTACTGTAAACAATGTGTCCTTCCTGTACTATTATTTTGCTTAGGGACTGCTTGATATCTACTTGACACCGACACCGATATCCCAATCTTGAGAATCTTCTGGTACTGATATCAGTCCGATACATATTTTAAATGACTTAACTTGATTAAGGAATCTACTGAGCTGTTTGAGCTTACTACATAGCCATAGTCGCCATTTTAAAAACATAATGCTCCGAGAGTGTAACAATTATCTTGCTGTCACAGACAAAATGAGTTTATTAAAATGTTGGTAAGTCAGATTTAACATTTTTCTTTTTTGGATATCTGATCCAGTAATTCTGACCAGTATCCGACAAACACAGATACTGACTAATGTATCAGCTGATCCCTAATTTATCTTATTTCACTACATAAAATGCCAAATAATAGTGAACCTAGGTTAACATAAATGTCACAGTTTCAGATTGGTAGCAACAAGAGATCAGCTGTGTTATTTATATTTGAGTGCATTCTTCATTAATACATCTAACAATAGTATTGTTTCCATGATGTGACACAACGACTAGATAATTATCAAGAGAGCCCTCATTAACATCTGCTAAAATGTCGTCACCTTACATCAGATTGAATTTCTTAATGTCCAGTTACGTCGAACACAACACCCCATACAGAGAAAGACAACACTAAAGAGACAGCTAGCATATGTTTACATGAGAGTGAATCCAGTATGTGGTCCATCTGTATGCTCCACTGTTGGGTAATAACACTGAAAGAAAGGATGCACACTCAGCACAAGGTGCATGTGTACACACACACACACACACACATACTCTTTAAGAGGCTTATATACATATTTTGCACTTGTGCTACTGTGGAAAAATTAACAACACAGTGTCACTATTTAACTGGTGGTCAACCACTGCAAATCATAAACTGTAAGGTTGTTAAGCTACAATATAGCTAATGATGAACATGGTCAGTGACAACAAGGTATTTAAAACTGACAATTTGATCATTGCATACTGGTTAAATTAACTTTTAAAGGGTACAAGCATTTGAGAAGATAGCGAGTCACCATGAGGCACAGATTGTTTTTGTCATGACTGCTTAATTTACTGGTGTGCATGTGATTTTTTTTTCAGCTGAGGATTTAACTCACATGTCCAAACAGAAGTCTGTGTATGTTGGACGTCATCAACAGCATGATTTTCCATCTAAAATGTCCTCAAGCACTTGCTGGGATCCTACAAGGAATTCACAGGGACATGTGTTCCTCCTCCAGTTTTTCCTCTCCCTTTAAAATCATATTCAATCACAAAAGCTTCATTTTCATGTGGTCGTGGTTATTTGTTTCTGCAACAGACAGTGACTGTTACAGAGGGACAGAAAGGGTAATTTTATCATATTTTGCTCATTTTCACAAGTTTTATCTTGCACAAGAATGCTCTTGTTGTTGTTGCATATTTTGGGATGGAGAAAAGGCTGACATAGGCTGTGTGGTACTGACCATTTGCGTTTTTGCTCCAGATGTGTCGCTGCATCTCTGTTTTCATTTGGCTGAGACTATAGCAAACAAAACGTTTCAGCCCTTTGTCACACAAGGGAGCTGCCCAAAGTTGAAGATGTCCCCTCACATCTTCCTGTGTGCTCTCTGTGTGTGTGTACCCCTCCCCCCTTTCCAGCAACGAGCCCCTGTCCAGACCCCAGTCTCCTGACCTAGTCTACACGATTAAATCATTTTTCTTTAGCACAAATTTTGTCCCCCTGCTACTGTGTCTGGTAGTCGCCGCACACCCTCCCCTATCGATCGTCATGCTGAGGAGATTACCCTAATAGCTGGGATTACCTCCCCACATGTTGGCTGACCACATATTGGGGGGGGAGGGAATGGGGGGGTTGTAGAGCTGGAGATGGTGCATGTTGTGCAGGATGTGCAAGTGCACGGAGGGACGGACGGTGGGAGGGGTGGAGGAGTGAGGGATGGAAAAATGTGGACCCATGTTTGTTATTGTCTGCAAGTGCCAGAACCTAAAAAAGAGCTCAAAACAAATTCCATGTCTCATTGTCTGTGGGATGTAATTATACTTATTTACAGCCTACATAACAATCTTTCTCCTCCACAGTGATGATGACAGACAGGCTAATGTCAAACATACTGTATTTATCTTTCCTGCTCATTAACCGTGTACAGCCTGAGTTTAATGGTCCAGTGTGTAACATTCGGGATGGTTTCCCCAAGGATATTTTTATTATTCTATTGAAGAGGACCAGTAACTCCTCAAATGTTTACTGATTTTGTAAATTGAGTGAGCAATAGGGTCTTTTTTCCATAGAATTCCATTTAAATGCCCACTTTTGTTCTATATCTTCTATAGACAAACCAAATAGAGGATTCATTTTACATTTCAAAGCCAAAGCTTGTAATGCAAATGAAAAAGAATGACATCCCTTCTACTATATATAGACCACAGTGGTTTCCTATCACACTTAGGAGAGGAGGAGGTGTGCAGAGGAAGTCCACCTTTTGTTCTAATCTGCAGTCTCACATTTGGGTGTCACTGATTATTATATATACAGCATTGTAAACAAAACTGAATGTGCCTTTAAAACAGCTGCAAAGGTAAAGGTAAAATGTCTGTAGCCAAATGTGAATTAATGGAAAACAATTCACTTTTATTTACTGTCAAACTGTAGAGTCTGTTTGATGTGTTTTAACAGTTGTGTATTGTTATCATTATCACCTGTAGAGGTCACTAAATCCAACACACTGGACCTTTTAAAGCCCACCCGCATCTTCTTGTCATGCAATTCACTCACCCTGAAACAATAAGATGATTCCTCTATGAAGGAGACATGCCATGTTTAGTGTGTTGTGGCACACAGATGCCAAACATTATTTGAGTGTGACTTGTCTTGTGAGGATTTTACAGCTCTTCTGATTTTATACTGACAAGAAGAGTGTGAAATTGTGATTTGTTGCCCCCCTCCTACATTATTAATAGGCTAACAATGAATCAGTAATTTTAAAAACATTTAATGTTAGATGCATCCAAATGTGGACTAATCTTTAACACTCATCCACAAGCCCTGATAACAACAATGTGATGGCCTGCTCTGTCCCATCCACATGTTCCACTGCAGCCTAGTTGGACATCACATCATGTGATGGGGTGTAGTAACTGTTACTAAAGGGAACCAAAGATATGAGTTTGAGATGTTGCAGCCACAGCAGGAACACACACACACACACACACACAGACTGAAGGCCATTCAGACGGTGCAGAGAAAAGGAATTCCGTTAATCCACCGCTGATCCGGTACAATGGCAGCCTTGTTGTCTGTCCCGTTTGCACTCACTCACCACAAGTTTTGCGTGCGTTGACAGCGTTCACCGAGAGCCGGTTCACAGCTGTGCCACACCGCAGCGGAGATCACTGTAACTGCCTGATAATGACGGCGATAGTGCGGGGTCACCACAGTGGAGGCAGCACACACGACTTGGCCGCGTTCCACTCTCAACTGACATCCATGTTGACAGACGGGACGTTGTAGTTAACTTTGCCCCCGCACAAACTCAACAACAACTAAACACCGCGTCAGTTGGAGTCACTACGAAATAAAAAAAGCCACCTCAAAAGTCACATATGTTCGTCTCTTTTCTGTTACTTCGGCGTCACTTGTCCTTACCTCACAGCGGGGTTAGGCGGCAGGTCGCTCCTGGAGGAATCCCATCACCGATAAAACAATGGCGGTTCAACAGATAAACACTTGTCGTCAAGTCGGGGCGCTGCTCCAGAGCCGCGGGTTCATCTCTGACCAAAAGTCTCAATCACAGCGGAGCACCTGAACCACAGCTCCCTCTGTCCCGATGTCCCCCTGAGCCTCCTCTTCTTCCTCCTCTTCCTCTCACAGCAGCAGCAGCAGCAGCAGTCGTTGTTGGGGGCACGAGTGACGCGAGAGATAACGTTGTTAACGTTAATAACAAGCCCGCGCGCGCGACTGTTCCCCAGACACTGCAACCTGCAACCTCGCTGAGAGAGGTGACCGATGTGCGCGCGCGGGTGCGCGCGGACTGATGGTTACGTTTGACTTTAATTAACGTGATCAGGAAGTATCAAAAATATCCTGCGCAGAAATAGTTGTATGTATTTATTCTTCTAACAAAAAGTGAGACAGTAGAAGAAAGAGCCACCACAGACTCAGAGAGACACTGACTGACTACAAAGGCTGCTTTTGTCACTTAGTTTCCTGAATGACTAAAATGTCCGTCTGCTGCTTTACACATCACAGTAGAGCGAGACAGAGACAGCGAGATAGAGCGTTTCTCTTTGGGATTTACTATAGATAAGTATCATGACAATAATACAACTAATTTAAGACATATTTAAAGTGATAATTGGCACATTTGAAAGTGCATACATACATGTGTGTGAAATCATAAAGTCAAGTAGTGCATATAAACGTTTTCGAGAAAGCACTTTAAAAGTCAGATAATACAAATATTAAAATGATAAAAAGGTAAAGTGCAATAAATCAAAATGCAGTTTCAGGCTCAGTAGTTATAGAATAGAGCTGTCCAGCGTTAGTACATAGTGATGATGATAATGGTATGTTTGAAAAGGAAAAGCACATGTGAATATGTTATCATATTAACAATGGCTCCTCTGTTCAGTTCATGGAAGTCAGGACAGAGTTTCACTGAACCAGCATGCACCCCCAAACCGAGGAAGCTGAATGGAACTCAGCCATCATTCACCCTGATTATTTACACCTGTGGTTTTCAAAATGGCTGCTGTGCCAAAGACCCATTCTAACAACAACAATTGATCATTTTCATTAGTAATAATAATTATATTGTATTGTTTTGTTGTTTTTTAAGTCCTAACAGAATGCAAACCTCTGTCTAGACTACATAGTTTTCACAGTGTTAATCTGGATCAAGATCTGAATTTTGACCTAACTACACTTATATTTTTTTATTCCTGTATGAGATACAATTAAAAAAGAATATATATTTTACAAAGAAATATTATCTTGCATGGTAAACTATAGTTTCTATACACTCCCGATAACAGTAATAATGATAAACATCTACATATAGACACACTATCATAAAACACAAAGAAAGGTATATTGTGGAATATAACTGTAATGTAATTGAATGTATAATATGGCAATGTAGGGTGATAAAACTCAGCAACACAATCTGTGACAAACACCTTATATCAAAGAATGTTTTGTGTCTTTTTTGTCGTCTTTTTACTGAGCTGTGTGTGACTTCCAGACGTTTTCAGAAGGAGAAGTTGTGGTGTGGGGTGTCTCACACAGTTTCAGGCTGATAATCTTCATGAATGTAGGCTTTACTGCCAGAATATTGCATTAGCCTGAATGAGTCGTGTGTGTATTGTGTGATAAAATGGAAAATGCATTGTTGTTGAATTTGTTGCATTTTTTCATGTTGTGCATCTCGGGTCATTTTTAACTGCTGCCAATAACATTACCAATGGCCCTCTATTGTATTTCCTCAGTAAATCACACCCTCTTTCCATAAACAACATAATCACACAGGCTGTTTGTTGTCATGTCAGACATTTGCCACCAGAGGGTGCTATTTAAAAACCAGTGCTGTAGGTTTATAGTACATGGTGAAGTAAGTGTGGGTTTTCTCGTTCTTACAAAAGATGCCATCTAAACCACTGTCCACACAGATCTGCGTATTTCTCTGCTGGAAACAGAATGATGCCCAGTGATGTAATCTTAGGTTTTAAACTAGCTTTAATTGTGCACTGACTTTCAAGTTATATTCATTCTTTGTTGTAAATAATGGGTTTATCTAACTCTAACTTTCTATTTTTCTATATTTCTGGTGTTGTTTAAACTTTAATAAACCTGCTGATTCTGATTTTATATAAAACACAGCCAGTTTTCAAGTACATCATAGTACAAACCACAAAGGCATTTGTGTGCTGTGGAGAGCAGGTGTAAACAGAGCAGAAAAGTACAGTGGATGTAGCCTCAGCCATCATTGATTTGTTTATTTACACCTATTTTTTTTCACCTGACAAAATGTCTTCCATGAAGCAGTGCAGTACTGCAGTAAGCTATGATTTTTTTTCTCAATTGAATATAAGCCTAAATTAACATTGTATACTAAATGCAACTAAAGTGCAAGTGCTCCTAAGATGCCTATAAAAAATGTTCACATACAACATTTCACTTACACAATACAAATTGTAGAATACATGCATACTGCACAGTCAGTGCAGTAAGTAAGTAAGTAGTAGAAAATGTCCTTGGGTTGTCTATCATTGTGTATTTTGGATGAGAGAGTGGGTGTCCCTGGAGGACTTGTACGTGATTTTATTGACCTATATCGCCTCCATGAGGGCAAAAATGGTGATAACCGGGGTGAGAAGAGTCTTAGAGGATTGTTTTTTTGTTTTGCTCTCTATTGCAGAGAGTTTGAATGCCACCAGCAGTCTCTCACGAAGATTGTTCTTCATCAGGAGTCAGAGGAAGTGCAGGCGCTGCTGTGGTCTTTGTGGACCAGGAGAGGTTCTCCACTTTGTGGGTTCCCAGGAATTGAAAGCTGTGCACTTTCCTGAAGTCCAGAACAGGTTCTTTTGTTTTCTTTGTTGTGTGACAAGTTGTTTGCAGAGCACCATAGTGTCAGGTTCTGGACCTGCAGACTCATCAGTACCTGAGATGAGTCCAACCACTGTTGTGTCATCTGTGCAGGACAGTCGTGGACTCAGCCGGTGCTGAGCGTGACGAAGAAGGAGAAGTGGGGGTGGAGCTTGAGCTAGACGGTCCATAATCCAGTTGCAGAGTTGATTGTGGAGGAGCGACTATATCTGGTATAATGTCATTAAGGCAGAACTGTTATTAACAAAGAGCATCCATTGTAGATCTTTCTGCTTTCAAGGTGCTCCAGTGCTGCGTGGAGCGCTATAGTGATGGTATCCTCCATGGACCTGTTCACCCTGCATGCAATTTGATAGGGGGTCAAAGGTGATGGAAGGGCTGGCCTAAATGCCTCAGAAGCATATTTAAGACCGGGTATGACACATTGAAGATGTCTGTAAATACAGCAGCAAGTTCAAAATCCCAGGTTTTGAGTGTTTTTCAAGAACTTCGAGGAACAGCTTTCCTTCATTTCACTGATATGAACGCTGTCTCACATCATGAGTGTCTGCAGCAGGGAGGAGAGGTGTATGTAGGTGAATTTTTTACTTCGAAAAAGGCAAAGAAATGTTGTCCAGTGGTGGAGATGCTGCCTTTAAAGTTTGTCATTTGCTCTTTATTAATGTTAAATAACTCTGTGTTATTTTCCATGAAGTGCTCCTCAATTTTTTAGTGTAGACTTCTTTAGTCATCCATGGTGTCTGCTTTGCAGCTTGCAATGTAGAGCAGAAGAGTCTGTGCTTCCACATCCTGTTGTTCAAACAGGTCCCATTTAGTAATTTAGCAAAACAATCTTGTAGTTATAGTTTTTATGGTGGGCTTTATTTTCCTCCCGAGGGGCGAGGGCTGGGACAAGGGGCAGAGATGCATACGGGATATTCCTACGGATGTTTGTTTACTTTGTTGTACAGGTGGCTAAGAGCTGTGCTAATATTATGTAATCACTATACTGCTAATATTACATAGCAATCACTATTGACAGCTCTCTTTGACAAACTGATATTATGTCATGTCAGTGTCATCCTCAAGTTTTATGAAATTAAACAAATTATTTTCACAAATTCAATACCTTATTTAAGTCTGATCTCTTAATAAACACACAAGACGGAGTTAATATTGTTTGAAAATATCAAAAGACATTTCCCATTATATCTATCTGGAAATGAACAGTACATTTTATAATCTCTATTAAACCTGCAAACATATTTACTCTACTTGGAATTTTCCTATGACAAGATGGACACAAAATGTGGGAAATCTCAAAAGCACTTTATAGTGAATTTGAAATGTTCTATCTTAACTGCAACCAAAATGGGTTTGTTGTGACCCCCTTGGTTCCTACAATATGTGAAACAGACCATTTTTTTAAACAATAAACTATGAAGTATATATTTTTATAACGTGATACTGATCCGTTTTTATTATTGTGACAGAATCAACATGACGAATTGGCACCAAGAAAAGCTCACGGGTTAGATTCTACATGTTGTTTCTCTCTCAATGAAAACATGGACCCTCTGGGAGCCTCATGTTTTGTCCACTTAGTTAAATGAAGATGACTCAGTTTTGACAGCGCAGCATTAATCAACTTTCCCACGCTTCCGCCTAGTCCAAGCTAATCTCATTTAGTAATTTGCTGCAGATGTTCTTTCCACTATCAATGATTTATAATGAAGACAATGATCCTGTGCTGCTCGAGACGATCCTGAAACAACAACACGACACATTTACATAAGAAGAATCAATGCCTTCGCCGCACGTTTATTTGTCAGAATGACAAATTTATTTGTCAGACTGTTGAAGTTGTGCCATCGTACCAGCCAGGTCAGCATAACACTCTCTGTTTACGTCTGATGTGTGTGGTTGCATCTGCAGTTGGTTTGATCTCTGACCCCAGTGACCCACCACCCAGCCTGGCCCACCAGGAATCGACCCCATCGTCCTGATTAGCCATTCAGGGTCAGGTTGGCATCCATAATGTTGCATTAATTCCCTCCCTCTTTTCTTCCCTTTGCCTCCCCCGTCTCTTTTCATCTCCGATTCTGCATCAGTCCTCTTTCGCCGTCTTTGGCATTTTACGACAGTTTTAATGTTTTCGGGCGGCTCGTCACTGGGTATCTGACACTCAAACAGCCGCGGGTAGGTGTGCTCAAACCCTTTGTTCAGGTCCTTCACATTTGGTCCCGTGACTACGATCGCGCCAGTTGAGTACACTTGCAAAGTTGCTTTGGGATTTTTGATCTTGTATATCGCAGCAGGGAAGAGCTCTGGCTCATAAGTGGCAAAGGGCTTATTTTCCATAGTGAAGCGTATGAGGTTGATTCTGAAAGGCACAGAGGACACCGCCAGCACATTCACAACCCTAAAGCCTGAAAACGTCACCTTGAAGCCGAGTTTTTGCAGACAGCGCGCTACCCTGCGAGCACCCATTTTTGCCTCTGCCTCACTCTTGGCTCCAGCACAGACTACACCACCTGAGGATGAAATTGTGGCTGTTATCAGGGGCTTACGGAGTTTCATGACCACTTTTCCTCCTTTAGGCTGATGGATGACATTGCGTCCCCTCAGTGCAATAGTGTGTAGGTCAAGGTGGCACCCAGTCTTGAAGGTTGACACCACATTGGCAATTGTGATATTGTTATCATTACTAGCATCATTATCATTATTACTAGTATTATTATTGCTGGGGTCCATGAGGAAGTTTGTGTTTTCTCTATAAAGTGAAGAAGAGTTTCTTGACAGTTTCTCTTCGTTCAACAGAACATTTTATAAACATTATCGAGTACTTTCTTTGATCTTTTGATCCCTTTCAAACTTAATGGCGTCTCGGTGACGCGACGTGGCGAAAGCCAATCAGCGTTGACGTATTCCACTCTAACGTCTTGGCGTCACTTCCGGATTTGGCGTGCCGACGCTGTGCGAAATGTCGGACAGTAAAACACTTTTATTTAGCGTTCCTGTGTATTTGTACAAGTGCGAAACGAAGTTTATTTACAGAGACACGATAATGAAGGACCTGACAACAACTGTGTCCCAATTCAGGCGCTGCGTCCTCCCGTAAACTGAGGAGTTTGCCTCCGTCCAGCGAACGTCACGTCGTTGTTGAATGTTTACGGCATATTTCATGCTCATAAACTAGCTTAAACCCGTGCTAAATACTTGTTTTCTGTCATCGCAAATTAAATATTGTGAATATTATGTTTCCACTGCTCAGATATGTCTATTTCAGAAAGAGATAGTGTGTCGTAACCTATTTGAAAACACTTTTGATTTGTAAATGCAGTTTCATCACATCATTTTACTTGCTGACTCAGTGAATATGACAGACTTTGTCAACTATTTTGATAATAGATATTGTTTTTGCTTGGTTTTTTTTTATAAATAATTTTAAAAAAAGCTTTCTCATGTTTTCAGCTTCTAAAATGCGAATATTTTCTGGTTTCTTGCTCCATTTGACAAAGAAATCATTACAACAATTGACATTTTATGCACCAAACAAACACTCAATTAACAGAGAAAATAACAGATTAAATGATTTTATTTTGAAAATAAACAGCTCTAATCTGCAGCATAATAACATAAAATCAACAGTGGGCTACAGTGATTTATCTATTTATTCATGTCATATAAAATGTTGACACAATACAATTTCATTTCTAACATGCAGACACATTTAGTCATGAATTATTAGTCTGTTTTACCTTTCTGTGATTGAATCTTTAAATGTCCACAGTCAATGACAGTAGCCTAGTTTGTCTATTCATGACTTTGGTTTTCACGCGAGTAATGTGTGCAAGAATGAGGAAGAGTTTTCACATGTAAGGAGAGGAACGAAAGGACGTGAAGGAGGGTAGATGATGGAAGGAGAAACAAGAAGAATCCAGAAGGAAGAATAGTTAAGACAGTATCAAAACATTATGGATAGTAACTGCCACTAAACACCACTATCAACCAACCAACATCTTGATATATTAATGCATTAAAGAGGTATAAAATGCATACACTTACTTAAAAGAAAGATTGTTTATAATTAAGACATTCAAAATCAATGCAGCTGCAGTGTAAACAAGCTGACGGCACATTCTCACAAGGTGAACAAATCAGCCAATAAAACCAGAATAAAACTATTTAACTTTGTGAAACAGCAGGTCACAGATACAGAGGAGCAAGAAGGGAGGGTCAAAGTTTAGTGTTCTTTTCATAGTTTCAAAATAAAAATGCCATAAAATAAGAAGTGTGCAGGTCTAGCTCTAACTCTTTTAATGTTTTTGAGGTTTTCCGTGGAGCCGGTGCAGGTGGCGTCCAATCTGATTATGTATACATGATGATGGGGTGGAGCCTGAATTCAGGGTGGGTGACATCTACGTCGTCGTTGTTTTTGTCCGCTGTCGGGATAATTCTGTTACGCAGCAGAGGTGGTTACAAGAACAACTGAGGATTTCCCTCCTTTATTGAACTTCTAGGTAAGTTTTTCTTTTTGTGCATTTAAATGTTTGATGGAATTCAGAATATAGAGTTAACTGTGAGCTCTTGTCTGATAAATCTCTAGGAGTTTTATTTTTATTTAAATAAAACAATTACACTGCTTATAAGTGTAAATAAAGGCATTCAACTGATTTGTGCTTACATTTCATTATGAAATATAGCAACCAATTATTTCATCACCTTTTCTATATGAACATTTTTTGAAAAACAACTCATACATAGAGTTATTCAGTTGTTGCCTTTCTTGCATATAACAAAGTTATACATGTGCATGGCACAGTGGGTGCTTGTTATTTGACTTAAAACATATAAAAAAAAAATCAATTAGAAATTATTTAGAAATGAAATTAATAGAATTATAAAAGGTTCTTATGCAAAAATGTTTTCTGTGCGTCATCTTCCTATTCTTAAATATCTTAACATGCGCTTCCAAATGTTGTGGATGTAATCTCCAAATCTGTTTTATTCGACATCGAAATCTACTTTTCAAACTCTTGATATCTGTGCAGATTATTAGAAATGAGAGTAGATGATGGTGAAATCAGCTGAATCAACACGTGTATTTATATCCACAGAGAAATCTGTTTCTTCGAGATGCAAATTAGATTATCTTACTCTGTGGGTAACACTTAAGCATAATTTGTTTATCTGACAAGACTAATCCACTTATTTGCCCATAAACTGTGGCGGCTATTATGTAATAATAATTTCCTCTTTCCTTTCAGGGACAGATGACTGTCAGCTAATCGACAGACGCCCAGAATTTAACGTTTTTCATTTGTTGTTGGCACAAGGGGAAGAAGAGGAGAGACATCTTGACCAGAACGTGTACGACCTCAGCAGTTTGGTTGCCAAGATGTCAAACAATGACTTCAAGAGACTTGAGTTCTTCAAAGACATATTGAGTGGTTGCCCTTCGTGTAACTACTCCCAACTGATTTTCCACAACACAAGCGAGGACAGTGGGCTGGAGGTTCTCGATGATGGATCCCCGTGGCTGCGAGTGCTCATCTCTGTGGTGTACTTTGTTGTGGCTATAGCAGGAGTGTTGGGGAACTTGTTAGTGATGTTCTTGCTCTATTCTACTCGCACCATCACCACGGGCACCATCAATTTCTTTGTGTTCAACTTAGCTCTGGCCCACTTGCTCTTCTCCATGGCGTTGCCGTTTTGGGCCGTGGACATTGCGCTGGACTACAGCTGGCCTTTTAGTTTGACCACGTGCAAGGCCGTGTCCTTACTCACTGGACTCAATGTGTTTGCAAGCTGCTTTTTCCTCACGGCTATGAGTTTGACGCGGTACTGCTATGTGGCAACCGCCCTCAAACCCGGTGCGTCCCTGTGCAGCAGGGCATGCACTTCACCTGTTGCCACAGCTTTTATCTGGGCCGCTGCTCTCGTGGCGGCGGCTCCCCGAGCTGTGTTTGCAGACCTGAGCCTCGTGGGCAGCGGCAATGACACAGCGTGCCTGCTCCGTTTCCCAGATGGCACGGCCTGGCTTGGAATAAACCAGCTCCTGCGCATGGTGCTGGGATTCCTGCTGCCCTACACCATCATAATCCTCTCATACCTGCTTCTGCTGCGCTTCCTCTGCCGCCACAAACTGAAAGGCAACAACTCTCGTCGAAAGGCTGACATTTCGAAGTCGGTGGCGGTGGTGGTGCTTTCGTTCTGCGCCTGCTGGTTCCCCTACAATGTGCTCACGCTGTGGGGTGTCCTCATCCAGCTCGACATCGTTGATATCAGCACGTCTTTCTACTCGGCTCAAACTTACTTCTTCCCTCTGGCCAACTGCTTGGCTTTCACCAGCAGCTGCTTCAACCCCGTCATCTACTGCCTGGTCAGGAAAGAATACCGCGTGGCTCTCCATAATGTGCTCGTCAAGTTGAGTCTGGCTATTATGCCCAAAATGCCCTACTGCATCGACGCCAAACAGGGGTCGGCACAATCTGGGCAACTGGCCATTCCTCTCAACAACATGCACAGCCGGTCAACCCAATCTGACACCAAGAGATACGCAGCGCTGTCAGCACTTCCCACTGCACTGTCCACTCTGTAAAGACCACAACACCTGGACGTCACTGATGTTCACGTTCGATTTAGTTTGTGAGAGTTTCCATTGTGCGCTTTAAAGAAAAGGCTCAGCTACCACCTGAGCTTCTGTCGAGTCTTGTGATGAACAGCTTTTCGCAGATTGTGGCATGATTAATAATGTGTTCACTAATTCACCACAAATGTCATCTCTGCACGAGGCCCGGCCCGCTGCTTTTCCTCCTCCTCCTCCTCCTCCTCCTCCTCCATAGTATCGTGAGTGGTGTCAAAATAGAAGCTTTCAACAGGAGTTTGTTATCGTGTACCTCTCATACAGTATATACGGTACATATTTCCACCGCAGTTTCAAACAACTCGTATTTTAGCGCACTGAACGTCTGAAATGTGTTTGTCTGGCATGAAAACAACATTTTTGTAATGCGTTTGGTTATAGAACTAAATGAATAAATTTGTTTTAAAACCTACAGTTTCTTCCTTGTTTTGTTGTTTTTGTTGTCTGCTTCATACGATGCTGTGTGTGCGTTATTGTATGTAAAATGTAGAGAATAGGGACATTTTAAAGGGCTTTTCCAGGGTTAAGACCTGGTTTTAGGTTTAGTGTGGGGGACTTGAATTAGACTTCAGTAAACTTATGGAATATCTCAAATATTGAGGGGTTAATGTTACGTTACAATTTGTTTTTGAAACACAGAAAACGTTGGATGTCTGCTTTTGAGGCCTTACGTACAAACCTGGCAACCGAGTGACAGCAACACCACCACGTGACACTTCAAATCCCACAAAGGAAGGTAAGACAGGAAGTCGTAGTTAATGTCTTGGTCAAAGTGTGCAAAACATGCTGTTTTGCCTGATACTTAGAATTTATTTACACAGTTTAATATAGGCCCAATGTCAGTATTTTTTGTAATTTTACGCTCTGTATTTTTATTTATTTTCATTTTTATTGATGTAAATTGTATGTGTGTGTGTATAATTTAGGACAAGGTGACAAATATTTAAACTTTGCTGTGTTAGACTCTACTAGTTGTGTATAACATATTATATTATGTCATAAAAATGCTCGCCTATATAATTATTCATCAACATATTTTATATTGCTCACATAAATGTGCAGTGTATGTAAACGGCATACTCCAAATATCAGATTTTGAGTTGAAAAGTGATACACACTGCATGGTTGCCTATAGTTTTACCACCAACATTGACAGATAAGCGTAGCATCAAGAGTCTGTTCTTCCTTTTCACCACAAGATGGTGGTGATGTTTAATTTTTCCAAAGTGATGGCGGCGTCTAAACTGATCCCACACTGTCACACTCAGTATCTGAAGAGATTCTGGTGGGTACTGGTGCAGTTAAACACTTAAGCACAGGCAGAAATACATTAAAAGCACGTGGAGTAGTGACCTAAGGAGTGTGTGAGCTGTGAAAATAGACTCATCTTTACGAAAAAAGGACCTGTGATGTAAGAGGACGACGGCGTGCGATTGACACTGACAGTTGACCGAAGTAGAACAGTGACGGTGGATTCTGACTCGATTCTCTGAATTCTGTATAGGAGGAGGAGACGTGGTCTCGTGCAGCAGCAGAAGGTGTTAAAATGAACAGAACTTGCTGTCGAAATACAGCACAGAGCTTAACTATCACTGCAGATATTAATATTTGATATTACAGCTGCCGCGAGAGCCACAGATGTGTCTCAGGAGAGGTCTACCCTGAGCTGGGATGCTGGATTGAGGCTACGGCAGACATGTGCCTGAAGTGCACCTGCCAGGGACACAGAAAAGTGTTCTCCCACCTCTTCAGCTCTCAGTAAATCTGATATTAAATATCACATTTCACTTGAGTGCATATTTGAATGCCTTTAAGCACACTGATTAAAGTCTGCACTGACCAGCTGAAGTGTGGCCTCTTTAGTTTTACTCGGGAGGCTGTTACTGCTCGTCCCTTACTGCATAGTTTATATTAAAACTGCAAACCTACTTACAGACAGGGATTTAGAGTCACAAGAAGGCACCAAATAAGACTTTGCAAAGCGAAATGGAACCTCACCCAACTTCATTTCCACTAATATGGCTCTGTTCATAATGTTAAGCAGCTCCTCAGAGAAATATCTGGTCCTTCAGCTCCTAAACACTCTGCTGTGAGCTGAGCACGGCTGGTGTTAAATGGCTTTATCGAAGCCATTTTTGGAGATTAAATCAAAACTCTAGAGCTAAATTAAGTGGAGCTTAATAGAATGCTACATCTACAATTTTCCAAGACATACTGTATATAAAACATAAACTATAATAACATTTTCTAAATGAAATGTACACAGGTTATATGCATACAATTATAAGCCATGGAATAGTATTGATAGCGTATATGTGTTCAGGGTCTGTCTGTTGTGTGTTTCGAGTAATGATGTTGACAAATGATGATGTCGCCAAAACGCCGATGGTTGCCGTGGCCACGCCTTTTAAAATCAGCAAAACCTTTTGACCACTTTTCGCCTTTGATGTGTCTTGTACAAATACAAGTGCGTTTTTTTGTGTCGGTACGACAAACGCACTCAGACGAGTTACGTAGGGGTGCAAATCAGCAAAAACTATGCTAAAATTCGTTATAGGGCACTTCCTGTTTCATGGAGACTGGTCGAAACTCGCCCAAACGCCGATGGTTGTCGTGGCCACGCCCCTTTTGAATCCGCAAAACCTTTCGATGACTTTTACCCTTTAATATGTCTAGTGTTTTTAATGTCGGTACGACAAACGTAGGCTCATTTACGTTGGGTGCAAATGGCCAAAATGGCCGGCGAAATTCAAAATGGCCAACTTTCAATTTCAACCATTTCAGCTAAACTTGCTCATGTGGCTCCTTGAAATGAAGAATCTCCAGTGAGGGATTAATTAATTTATTGAAATCACTCGGAAAAATCACCTGAAAAATGAATACATTCCCTTTGTTCAAAACAAAACAAATCATACCGATCAAGTACACTAATAATAATAATAATAATCATTACAAGCGCAATCATACCTACAATAACTACTATTGTAAATAAAACAACCAACATTAAACATCCACCGTACAACACCAGGGGACGGGAGGGTATGGCTTATCCATGGGGCATGGCTTATTTCAAAAGAAATGTCAAGTAAATAATGGTTGTACATCCAGTATGCCAGATTCAAGTCAGAACCGCCATCATCCATATATTTGTCACACAGTAGATCAATTGTGCAGAATAATAGCTGCCAAGAAAAATACTTTAATTCCAAAATGCTATACATCCATTTTTATAAACGTAAATATGTCGATGTCAATTATCTTTTCTTTTTTTTTTTTCAAAATATACAAGATCTCACATTTTATTTAAATATTTCCTGCTTTAGCTGCAGTTCTTCTTCTTCTCTCTGGTTAAATAAATGTTCATACATCCTCTAAACTGTCACGGTTCTGTAAACATAACGCATTTTCCTCTACAGTGACTTTAATATTTAAGTTTTTATTGATCGCATATTTGTCATATCAACCAAGAAAATGAAAAAGTCTTGGTTTGCTTTGTTTTTAATGCAAATGATAAAAATATAAGTTTTAATTGTACGAGGGAATCGCCAAAATAAAAGCAGAACAGGTTCCTTCCAGCACAAATCCTCCATTCCAAAATACTACTTTTTAAAAGTGTGTTGTTAGTTTTGATGCTCACTTGCCAAAGATTGTGTCAAAACTATTGTGCATTTGGCATGAATGATATTACATAAGACTTCTGTGTTCCGTCAAACACCTGAGAGTTGATCTCGTCCTGTGAAGTCAATGGTAACGGCACTTAAATGCGATCGTAAACGGGACAAATTTCAGAAATGGCCTCGTGATAAAAGGAACAAAGCAGGCAAAAAAAAATGAAACCCCAAACTGTGCATGTGCTTATGAACAACTGTTCTTTTTAAATAACCAAGCAAAACAAAGTATCCTCTCAGGTTGTGGGGTGGGGGGGTAAAGAATACGGAGAAGATGAGGGCACGGTTTCAGAGGTAGCACACTGTACCACTGCAGCTAATACAGAGAACTTTCAATTATATATGAGTATAACATATTTAACATAGATTTTTTTTTTTTCATTAAAGTCTTTAAAAAAGAAACAACAACATTTTTCTCACTTTATGGATTGCAGTTTCTCATAAAAAGAAAACAGTAGTGCTTTCGTAACATCTCAAAATACTGTATTGCAATGCAGGCCGGAAAATAAATAAAGGACATGTTATTTCAAAAAGAAGATTTCAAACTTAAAACTGCAATCCAGTATTGTTTAAAAGCACCATTGCTGTTTTGGCTTCACAACACATGCGAGATGTTTAAAGAATTCGTCTGGGTGTAATTTCATCTAGAACAGAAGTGTGGGAAATGATTCAAACTCTCACTCCATGAACGCAGTCACATCCTGGCACTGTAGTCTCTGGATTGCAGCATTAAGAGATTAGAATATATATATGTATATGTATATATATATAAGAATCGGTGTTTAGCACACGCACTTCAAACATGCCCAAAAGGCCTACCCTTGATTTGAATACACTTTACATAGAAGAATAGATATACAGTGAGCTATTTTATACACTTCTGGTAACATAAACATAGAATTAATCCTGTATCATTTATATCTATCGTGAAAGAAAACGTCGTCTTAAAGGCAGGAGGTTAAGATAAATGATATCAACCATGGAATTTCCTTATATAAATGGTCATGACGAACATACAGAGTTAACCAACACACTGCTTATTAATTCATCACCTGACTACAAAAAAAGGGGACGTTTAATATACAAAGTTTACAAGTTTGTGTCGGCATTGTTATTTCAGGGCCTTGTGGCACAGACTGTAAGGCAGTCAAGTCCTATATGCACATATACTACATGTCCCTGTGAGGAAACTCTTTACTGTTTTCACCGTCTCGTCTCTTTTCTTTGTTCGTCTGATTCCGGTCATGTTGTATAATGCAAAAGGCTGAGTATATATATATATATGTGTGTGTGTGTGTGCCGCCCTCTTCTGAGAAAAGAAACGGAAGAGTCAGCAAGTTGGATTTAAAAAAACAAAGAGAAAAGAAACGGCAGATGCCTTTCCGATAAGAAAGCCACGTCAAATTATTTTTGTACACAAGAATATGTGGCGGCGGACTGAAGTCGTCCTCGCGGTTTGAAAAGAAGCACATGCAGAGCTGTTGCACACCGAGAAACTAACACAACAGATGAGAGTAAGTCACTACTTTGATTATAATGTGTTCTCCAGTCGCGCGCCGTGTTTAGAACCATCAATATTAAGATGCTATAACTATAGAGCACTTCCATAAACCGGTGCTGTAAAAAAATAACACAAATGTGAAGAACGGAAAAGCCAAATGTGGAGAGTTTAAGAGGCAAAGGGTTTGGATTTGATCACTTTTTCAGGTTGAATTTATGTTTTTTTTTTTTTTTGAGGCTTTGTTAGTTCATTCTGGTTTTAAAGCAACGTTCTGTGACTATTGATCCATGAATCAAGATAATTAATAGTAAAAACCCTGTGGATTGATGGATATTCAAATACACATCACATTTCCAATGACGCTTTTCAATCACTTAAAATAGATAAAAACTATGAACGTTTTCACATTATTCTCCTTGATTATATTGTTTATGAAGCATTTTGCATTTGTGATCATCACTATTATCATTATTATTATTATTATTATTATTATTAAAAGGCGAACAATTTCATCTCAGATTTCATTATTCATAAAAAAATAGTAGCTTTTTCGGTAACATTTCGTCTACAAAGTGAAAGGATTACAGAATTTTGCGGACCTGGTTTGACACTGTGGCCTACGAGAGGATTTAGATTGTATTTAAAGCAGTTACACGTTGATTGTAGGAGTCGTTTTGGCATCTATTCAGGTAGGATGGCTGTTGTGTAAAGAATGCGAAAGACGTTTGAAAGTCACGACGAGCACCTCAGCGACGGTGGGGGGGGAGGATGTGTTTGCAGCGTTTATCTCAATCGAATCGTATCATATACAGTCGGTCTTTGCATCTGAGGGTTCGTAGAGACGTGCGGTCGTTTAAAAACGTGCCGCTCGTCACACCGTGAAGGGAGATATTGTGCTTGTCAAAGCCTGGTCTACATTCTGTGTGCAGCCACTACAGTTAGAGGCGAGTGTGCTGCCTGCGTGTAGCAGGGAAAAAAGAATCAAAGATTTATGCTCACACGTGTATTCGGACCCCATTTGATCAAATCAAGAAACAAAAAGAAAAGAAAACTGGGGTCGATATTGCCGTAATTGTGGCATTGGCTTATATTTCAGTCAAACTTGTGCGGAACATTCACCTCACACATCGGTCTGCACGCTAAACTGATTGTCGTGTTCTGGTACAGGCAAAGTCTGAATATGTGCAAAAGTTTTTTTTAAGGATGTAGTGAGATGAAGCCTCCTGGTGTCCTGCTGGATCCACTGCAGAGCCTCGTCTTTGTGGGGTCTTTTTGTTTTGTTTGTTTTTGTTGTTGTTGTTGTTGTTGTTGGGGATCTGAGTCACATGACCATCACGAACTCTGGTCACTTTGGAAATCGCAGTCAGGATCCTGGGTGGCCCCCATAGCCCTGGTTGGAAAAAAAAAACAAAAACAAAAACAAGAAAGTTACAGTTGATTTTTTTTTTTTTTTAGCTGGGAGCTAAAGAGGAGGTACGGTGCCACTCATGTGTCTGTGGGAGAAAAAGCCGGTATGCAATTAGCTTAGCACAAACGCTGGAAACAGGATGGAAACAGTTAGCCTCTCTCGCTCTGAAATTGAATTTTAAAGGGGAGTGGGTGTGTGGGGCGGGTGGACTGTGATTTTTTTTTTTTCTTGGCTGAGAGTTTATTACCAGGCAACCAGCAGGAAGTCACTGCTCATGGCTAATTATAGTCCAGCACATAATAGTGCGTTCCAGTTGTAGTCGGAAGATGGAATTTGCGGGTTGAAGGAAGAGACACCGGCTAAAATCAGATTTCCTGCTCAGAAAATCACAGCGACCTCACACACCAACATAAACACTCAACTACTTATACTTCTGTCTTATTTGTTTCACATTAAAGGCCTTTGCACACCGGACTAAGTATTTCTAGCCCTTTAACACTTAAGCCTCAATGGCTGTCTGGAAGACTTTTTTTCTTTGCTTATTCTAACCATAAAAGTGCTTTTGCCCATTTTTAAGTAACTTAAGCAGAGTAACTTCAATACCTGACAGTTATTTACAATGTTACTGTTTTAGCAATTTAAAATTAAGAAAAACAAAAGGTTTTACTTTTAAAGAAAAACACCCACTGTAGTTGTACATGAACACTAGATTTTGTTAAATTTGAAATGTGAACAGTATAAAACATTTAAAATAACATTTGTTTGAGTCTTTGTCTCAATGTCCAAAAAAATTCCTCTCCTTTTCCTCTCTGGTGACTGAGATGCTGATTCTCCGGCTTCCTGCAATAGTGCAAGTGAAATAATAACCACACGTTGGCTTTGACGCAACTCTGATAACATAACTACTGTAATGCAAAGAGCGCTTGTGCAAACGTGTTTAAAGGGCTGGAATATGTGTCCAGTTTCGTGCTGTTGGTGATGACGTACACTCCAAACATTTAACACGGCGCTAGATCGCTTCATTTCGTCTGTTTCCCAAAACAAGAAAAAGCTATAAAACAATTACAAGACGTGTGTAGAGGGGTTGCCATGGAGCTTCAGTGGGATGTGTGTAGATCAAGCTTCAAAATAGTTTTCATCGATGTTCACGCTGAGCTGCTCTCTGCAGCAGCAGCAGCAGCAGCAGCAGCAGAGAAAACCCAAGCACACACGGGGAGAACATGCAAACTCCATGCAGAAGGCCCTTGTTCCGACCGGGTCTCGAACCTCCGGGTCTTCTCGCTGCAAAGGCAAGAGCGCTCACCGGCGTGCGTCATAATTCACATCCAAATTGTTCGCACATTTGTCCCATACAGGTCTTTGCAAAGCATCCGTGTGCAAAGACCATATAGTCCTGCTCAATTTTTATCCAATTTTTTTATCAATATTTTTTGAGATGTTGCTATGCTGTTTTTTTTTTTTGCGGAAAAATGACCACGTGAAGCGTCGTCACCGACTGCTATTGCTAACAGTAACTGGAGACGCCTCAACTGGAGCGTGGTCAACCCAGAGGGGACGTCGCTGCCATTTCCGACTGAAATCCAATGTCAATAAGCCCCGCAGTCATAATTTTCCAGTCTTTGTGCTAAGCTAACTCACAGGTAATGAAAAGGACTCTTCAGCTCTAAAGGAAAAACATATCCCGACACTTTGAAGTGAGCACAAATGAACGCTGTATTCAAAATCACGAGTGAGTGTCTCTCACGGTTGGGACTTTTACGACAGAGAGAAAGATTTGCAAACTAATCTTGTTTTGCCAATATTATAACATAAGACTTTCCCTTAACTCATTATTGTGTTAGTTTGCAGTGTTTGATCCACACAGCTCTTTCTTTCTTGACAGACCCGATGGAAAATCCCCATTCTTCAAAAAGCAATTTTTGTCTATGTGACCTTAACGCCAAGTGCTGCCAAGAACGTGACAGAGAATCACAAGGATAGCAAAGTTTCTTTTGAGTCATTTCAGCGCAAACATGACACACACACACACACACACACACTTCTCACCTGCGTCACACTCCAGCCCACGCTGTGCATTTATAAAGCTGAGCGCTGCAGAATTACTGTGATGTTGCTGGTGACTCACAGTCAAGGTCTTTCTAATGATGAATGTACACTTTGGTATTAAAAGTATTCTTTAACTTAAATACTCTTACTTGGTACTGAGTGCTGCACATTTATTATTATTATTATTCCTCTACAGAAACATCACAGAATAACCTCTGCACATAAAGCCCATCCAGCCCTTGAATTCTCACATCAGCATCGGCGTTTTGTTCTTTTTTCCAGATGTATGAGGTAAAATAGTGAGACTGATGTCTGATGTGACATAAATGTGCTTTTGAGAAGATGGAGAGTGGAGCTGCATGAAAGCTGCAAACCTTTCCTCTGCACTGACTCTGGATAATGCTCTGGATATGATGTAAGAATGATGCAAACGCTTTTAGGACAAGACTGGTTTAGCGAATAGAGATGAGGTCAAAAGTAGACACAGGCACAAACCTGGTCTGTGAGGATTCGAGGCTTAATATCAGGAATGGCACCCCCTCTCAGCTCATCTTCCACAGCCATGAGTCTGACAACAGGGAAAATAGAGACAAACAAACCGGTTGAGAAAAATAGAATAATGAAGCCGGTGGTCTTCTGTAGGTTTATGTGGCCATACGATGATATTAAGGTCTGGATCTGTTTCTGGATTCACTCGGCTATCGTCAGAGCATCCTGACGCTGAATCTGCGCTGCCTTCACAACGGTTCAGAGAGTTGAAACTGAGCTGCCAGCTTGTACAAACGTGTGAGTGTGTGTGCAGGAAAGTAAAGTGTGCACCCATCTGCCATTTAGAGGAAAGAAAAGTATTTAAGTATAAGTTAATGAAGGGTTTT
Organism: Solea senegalensis; assembly: GCF_019176455.1. Taxonomy (NCBI): domain Eukaryota; kingdom Metazoa; phylum Chordata; class Actinopteri; order Pleuronectiformes; family Soleidae; genus Solea; species Solea senegalensis. The sequence goes on along the minus strand of NC_058039.1, from coordinate 4,404,508 downwards.
CTGCCAGCTGAGAGGAGATCTGCAATATTCCACTTTTAAACCTTTAAAAATGTAATGAGCACTATTCATTTGACTGGGTGGTAGATGCTCAATAAACATTTCATTTTCATGTGAAGTCATGATCCAAAGCAGGCTGCTTTTGATTCCCCTGTCTTCATCATACTTTTAACAAATTGAATATCGTGACATTTTAATAAACTGCATTTAAAGGAGTTGTTGTTTTACATTTAGGGAAATTATACGATTATTTGCTCGTTTTCTGAGAGCTGGGTGAAAAGATCATGTCTGAAACGGACGGTCCCTTCTTTGTTTGTGTGTCATGTAGTTATAGCCTACTGTGTTTTCACTTGCTTTTAGAAAACATTAAAATAAGAAAAAGCAACTAATAACCTAATTCTACGGCGCCCCAGACATTGACATGGGTAAAAAAAAAAGAGTTTGTGGCCACGAAATACTAATTTGTTTCCACGAAAATAGGTAAAACATGCACACAGAAGCCTAGCATTGCAAATGTCGTGCCAAGGCGACAGGATTTGTATCCCCTGCTCCGGGAGCATGCATGAATTCAGCGAGGAGGAGGCGGGGTTACGTTGCTACCTGTAAAGTAACCTGGCTCTTGATAATGATTCCTTGCTTTTCAGAATATCTTTTGTAACTCATTCCCAACCTAAAATAAAACTCAACCCCACTATAATCTCTGTCCATCCCAAAGCTTCAGCCCTCTTCGCTGGCTTTACTTGTGCAACTCTCCTGGAAATTCATGAGAATGTTGTATTGATATATCTAACTCATTTTGTGGGCACATTATACCTATTTCTGTATGTGTGTGTGTGTGTGTTTTCTCCGGGTTCTCCAGTTTCCTCCCACAGTCCAGAAACCATCTGTGCAGGGTGTGAATGAATACTTAGTTTTTTTCCCATGTCATGTCTGGGGCTCCGTACAATTCCATGCGATTACAAAATTATTTTACTTTTGACATCTGGTCTGTCGGTCAAGTGGATCAAAATCATGCGTGACTTGACGTGTAAGTCCTTCATGTGTCACTTTCCAAGTGCTGCAGATAATAATAGCATGACATTAATATTAGATAAAGAATACTTTGGACGTTTTGTAATGATTAACAACAATAATAATAATCAGAACAATAATAATAATAATAATAATGATGTTTATAAAGAGCCAAAGCTCTTGAATCCTGATTTATCTTTACATTCAGCTACATCGGATTTAGTTGCCACGCAGGCGTACAGTCGTATAAAATATTATAACTTTTAGTAGTAGTCGTTGTAATGATGCCCACAAATGTATGAACATGGGTAATACAAAATGAAAATGTAAACATCTATATGTGTATATATATATATATATATGTATATATGCATATATGTATATATAGTGTTTTTTTTTTTAACGAGAAAACCTGAGCTGAAGTGATTAACACACTGTACTTTGTTTCAACTCATGCAAAAATAATAATATGCCATGATTTTATGGTTTTACAGTGTGGACACAGCTATTTCTTTATGCTATGCTAACCTCGCTTCCCCTCAGAACAAATATAAGTGGGTTTTTTAAAACATTTTTTTAATTTAGCTCTCAGCAAGAAAGCAAATAAGCGTATCGCCCCAAACTGTAAAACTATATCTTTAACAGTGCACAAGAAAAAAAAATCCTATCCTATCCTTTTTGTCTGAGCTCTGTTACAGCAAATATAAAATCTTGTATTTGAATTATTCAAGCCGGGCATCAATTTAAACATTTATGTTGCACCACTTCCCTGCAGCTGTGCTGAAATTAAGAATGCTCGATTTTGTTGAGGCCCTCAAAACATCAACTGAAGTCAATAACCTCCTGCACTTGATGACAACGTTAAAATGATCGTTCACTGTCACTGCCTGACCTGGTCACATGAGTAGCAGCAGTCGTGTCCAAAACAGTTAATGCAGCTGTATATAAATGGGATGCATTTCATAAGTAATTCTTCCTCGTTGTGGTTCAGCCTGAACCCCCCCGTCACCTGTTGATGATGCCTTTGATTTGCGAGTCCTTCTCTACTTGCTGCTGTTTGAGGCGGCGCTCGCTGTCGTCCAGGCGGCACTGGTACTGCTGCAGGATCTTGCTCGTCTGCTGCTCCTGCGACTGCAGTCTCTGCTCGTACTCTTCAAGCTTGCGGTGAGACATCTTCAGGCGCTCCTTCAGCGAGTGGATCTCTTCTTCGTATTCCCTCACCTGAAAGATGGGAAAAAAAAGTGAGCTCAGGTTATTTGTGATCAACACAGATGGTGCAAGATTTTGAACATTAACCCTCTTAGGACTTATGAGGGTTTATTTTGATTTTAAGGCTGTAGAATTGTCAAAAAAAAAGATCAATGAGTGAGTGCTTCTTTTTGCCCCTTTTTCCAAGATAACTTTCACTTTAAATATCTGGGGGTATTGGACAGGCCTGTCCAAAGCCTGCAGCTTCAGTTTTATAATATGTTATTAATGGCCAGGGATGGACTGGGACATCAACATTACATATTCATTACCTCAGCACCAGAGTCCCGGGTTTGCAGCCCAGCGATGACAGACAGATACACGCATTCACCTCCTATCATGTTATTATGATATCTGACTGGACAGTGCATTTGTTTTACTGTTTAAAAAAACATTATAAAATGTGTGGCCCTTGTTAAACAAAAAGTTCGGACACCCCTGGTCTAGGTGTTGTGGTAATGAGAAGTACGTGTGCCAAATCCTGTCGGCCATGACAGAATGGTGACAGAAGGGTGAAGCAGCATGTGTAGGCAAAGCTGCAGTGGAACTGATGGTATGGCCAAATGTGTGCAACCACATCTTTGTAATAAGCTCCACAAACAGCAGACCTCTGCTTCTAATACAGACAAAGGTGTGGGAGTTATTCATCATGACAAATCATCACTTTTCTACTCTCTCTCTCTCTCTGTGTTGTTTCCTCCTCCTCCTCCTTTATGTGTGTTGTATTTCTGAGGGTAGAGCCATTCTTTCGCATTTGCATAGTAAGCTTCCACGTTAAAATGCAAAAAACGCACCTCCTCGTTCATCTGTCAGTTCCGGCTATGGTAGAATACTTGCAGCACAGGATGGCAGCCCTTGCCTTTAAGTGCCTATAAAAGGCTTATTCTAAGAATAACATACTTTGAATTTCTGCCAATAAACCCTTCTCAATATTACACGCTGGACCTTTGTGCCCGCTCATGATGGGATGTTCACACGTCACCTGCCATTGTGGGACATTTCGTCTAATGTGAGCAGTGTTTACACGTCATGTTTTCCTGTCTTGTGTTGAGCTGGTTTGCAATGAAAATACTAATTAGTGACAGAGAAAATACAGACAATAAATACTGTAAATGAGGCATACAGGGTGCTCTGTGATACGGTGTTTGTACAATGAAAGGTTCTATAGCTGTTTTTAGAATAGAGGCTTAGTCAGGGCCAAGTCTATTTTTCTTTTTTGGGGTTCTGAATCATCCAATTTTATTTTTCATTTACCAAATAAGAATAAAAGATCTTTGGAGGTGTAAAAGCACAAAACCAACATTAGGTCGAGAATCTTTTGTTCAGGTTACTGATCATTTGCCTTTGCATTTTCAACCAATAGATTAGATGTTTACTTTCAGCAAACAAGTCTTTGTATTATGATATTGACAAAAAAGTACTTTTAGCGAGGCAGATAACACTTTCTCAAGAGCCTTCAAGAGGATTTATGTTTAAAAATCCCTTTTTTCCTGTGAATCTGCTGTGTTGTTTCTTTGAATAGTGGCATAATGTGCAGAAACACACCCTTGAACATGGGAAGCGAGTGAGTGTACTGACCCTCTCTAATCGTGACTCATCCATGCTCTTGGAGTACTCCTTCAGCTGACCCTCACGGTCCGGCCGCAGGCTCTCGATGTCAGCAGAGAGATGTGGCATGTTGGACATCCAGGCGACTGCCCGCTCATTGAGGGCCGGGGTGTTCAAAGTCGACTGAGAACCCTGGAACAACCACACAAAACGAGGTCAGTCGTGAATTTAATGATGCTGCCTCTCACTGAAGTGACAGTTAGTTTTCCTCTCATGTTGTGTGAACTGAAGCAGTTTTTGAAGCATCTCTTTAAATAGAATGTTTGAAGTGACACTCACCTGCTTACTGACAACTGGCTTGAGCAGATGCTGCTGCGGAGGCTGCAGCTGTGACTGCTGAGACTTCTTGGAGCTTTTCGTTGGGGTGTCCGTCGACTCCTCCGCAGCTGCCGACGGGGCCTGGTTCTCTTTGGCAGAGCTCGTCTGGTACGGAAGACCAGGAGCTGGACTGTCTGTCAGCGACAACTGTGTTTCCTGTTGTTGCTGCTGTGACTGTTGTTGTTGTTGCTGTTGCTGTTGTTGTTGTTGTTGTTGATGATGATGTTGATGCTGCTGCTGTTGATGATGCTGCTGCTGTTGTTGATGATGCTGCTGCTGTTGTTGATGCTGCTGCTGCTGCTGTTGTTGTGCCAGCTGCTGAGTTTGGCGGGGTTTTGGCTGACTGCCACTGAAATTTGTGTCAGAAGAGTTGAGGAGGAGGTTCCTGCTCTGTGGGCGAGCCTTCGGCGGGGTGGCAGTAGCTGGGGTGTTAATGGACCGCTGGGACTTCAAGTGCTGTGGCGGGGCCATGGATGAGTGGCGGACAGGATGAACTGTGGTGGGAGGCGTGGCCAAAGAGGCGGGGGTGCCCGTCCCTGTGGCTGTTTGTGATGCCATTCCCATCATGTGCTGCTGCTGCAGAGACTCCTGAGAGGAGAGAACATGGTGAATTTGAAAACATCACACTTTGGTGCCCCCCAGTGGTCAAATTACAGTAAGTGTCTCTGTAGTGACTGTAGTGTTTGACCAACAAGAGTCTTTTTAAACCACATTTTTTTTCAAACTATAAAACTAAAATACCATTGTAAAAATGCTACATAATAAAAAAATATGACACAGTGCAGAGACTTTACAAGAGAGAAAGGGTAAATACAAAAAAAAGATTTTAGTTTCATAAAATCTACTTTTTAAAAAAGATGGGGGAAGATTCTCACTCTCCCTACACATCTAGCAAAACCCATGAAAACAATTTTTAAAACAGTAAAACTGACTTTTATCACAACTACAGCACACCTGTGTTTTTATTTTAGATTTTAAATGTGTCCAAGCACAAAAAAAAAGTGTCAATGTCTAAATATGTACGTCCTTGCATGTATGATTAATGCATAAAGCACAGTCCTGATAACACCATCTGTATTATTAAAACAGGAGGCTCTTGTGATGCTTGTTCCATTAAAGCCCACGCAGCAGGACAGGAATAGCTTGAGACTGCATGACAGTATCATTAAAGACTATAATTTAACACAGAAACACTGTAGTACACTTATCAGCGACATCGTACAGTGGCCCACAAAGCTGGCCACAAAGTTAAGGGTCAGTTTTTCAACAAATATACAAGAATCCTCCCAAAACTCCATAAAACCAAAATTCATACACTTTAAATAAAAATACTCGGCGTATTTCCTGTAATGACACATGGCTGCTCTGTTCAACAGAGCATGTTAAAACAAGGATGCACACTGTGATAGATGTCAAGCACCCTACACGGTGGAGGTGAGGGAGTAATCTGGCTCCTGTGTGCAGCATCACAAGTGTCTCTCAAAAGTGCCCTCACATTACTGTTTGATTATCATCTTCTACACAATGGAAGAATCCTGCTCTGTGCACATTTTGTGACATTTGGCTTGAATCTGTGCTTTGCACTGCAGACTAAGAGAGAACTGTGAAAATGGAAACACAAGCTGGGTGTAATGATGCAAGTGCTGATCTGAGAGCAGCAATAGATGCAGACAGTTACGTTACGCTCAATCAATATGTTAAAATCTCACTAATAATAAATGAGGTGATTACGTTTGTCTTGTCTTAAAAAAGTTCTCAATGTCAGAAATTCAGTTTTGGTTTTAGTTCCCATTTTGTTTTGTGATTTCGAGTGAGAACAAGCAAGAAGCACTGTTGTCATGGCATTATTTATGGGAAGTTTTTGGACAAACAAAACCAGCATGAAGATCTATCTATTGCCGCTTTTCCACTACATGGTCCCTGCACGGCACTTTTTTTTTTCCTTTCCATTAGCAATAGCACCTGGTACCTGGTACTTTTTTTAGTACCTGCTCTGGCGATACTATGCGTGGTGTGGTCAGACTGCCGGCCACTGATTGGTCAGAGAGTGTAATCACTGGAAGAGTCACGAGCAAGACGTGCGACAAGAATCAAAGTGAACAATGCCAAACTAAATATTAGTTTAAAAAGACTTAAAACATCTTATCTCCTACATTTAGCAAAGGAAATGTCTAAAATCTCAATATTTAACAGAGGAGTCAGAGCAGTGAGCAGCATCACAAACTCTGCCGCTGTATTTCAATGCTGTGACTGTGTCAGACGGTGTCTGTGCTCCGGTCATGCAGGAAGTACTGAACTAATCTTCAATCAACTGCTTTCCAAGTCACTAGTTTGTGTTTGTGTCGTGTGTAAAAAGACGTCATGGCAGTTTCATGCAGCCGCGCAGTGATGACTCCGCCCACGTTGAGGAGGTACTATAGCAATGTAAGTCGAGCCGTTCCGCGTCGTGGATAAGCAGCATAAATGAATCACAGTTCAAGCAGCCTTTCCAATATGGGCTTTTTTGCACATGTTGATATCGCAATGATGGTTGATGATTCAATTCAATCTTAATTGAATAGCGCTGATTCATTACAAATATTATCTCAAGGCACTTTACATGGGGCCCTGCAATTATAGACAACAGTGAAGAGGAAAAAACTCCCTTTTAACAGGAAGAAATCTCTGACAGGTAGTCTGAGGGTTAGGGAAGGGGGTTAGTGAAGGAGAGGTGGGTGAAAAGAAAAATGGAAAGGAGAGATGGAGACCAGGAGTATTTAAAAAATCCTTTTCATTAATAACAATTCTCATCATCACTATAACTATCATCTTGTCCTTAGTGAGAATACAAGGCTGGGGAGAAGTTTTTGTGTGTGTGAGAGGATGAGTAAACGCTTCCTACCTGCACCTGCAGTGACAGCTGGTGCCAGGCGTAGTCGTTGCTCTGATTCTGCCGGGTGAAATCGTCGCTGTAGCTGTGTGAGTGGACAATGCTGGGCTGCACCAGACTGTTCTGTGACCGCAGGGCGGACAAGTCCTCACTGCGGGAGAAAGCGCTGTTGCCAAAGGCCGGCGAATAATCATGGTGGCCATTCTCAGGCTCCGGGGCGAGGAGGAGAGGAGGAGGGGGAGCCTGAGACTGAGCTGGGGAGTTCTGGGCAGCCAGATGGAATAGCGGGTTCTGGAAAGACAGAGGGAAATGCATGGCCGCTGCTGCCTGCTGTTGCTGTTGGGAGATGGATTCTGTGGGTCCCCCGATGTGGCCCATCTGGCTCAGCCTCAAGCCTGAGCCCGCTGGGCCCGTCGGCATATGTCCTCCCATACGATGAGGACCGCCGAGGTTCCCGAAGCTGTGGCCGAGGCCGGCGATGGAGGCTTGAGAGGAGGTGAGCATGTCGCCCACTGAGTTCAGATTGGAAATGCTGTTCATACGCGAGTCCTGAAGATCCATCATAGAGACGCTTTTGTTCACACTGTGGACCTGAGACACACAAGGAAAACGGAAGTTAATGTTTGAAGCTCATGACATCTTATCTCCTCAGTTTAATTTAATTTCCCTTGTTGCCTCTTTATGTCTTTTTACATCTTAGAGCTATAAACTAGGGCTCTGCAATAACTCAATAACAATTTATATGGCCATTGTTTTCTTCAGTATCAATACAACTGTTTAACATTCATCAAGATAATGTTAAAGCACTATGAAAACACACATAATTGCGAGTAATGTTTTGCCTCAGATGAAATGATTCTCTGGTTTCTTCAACTTTGACTCAGGAGTATAAAGCTGACATTTTATCTTGGTAATTAATGACTGATTTTTAATTTTCTTTTAAATTGTGATAATGTTTTTAGCCTTGTCGCCCACATAACTCATATAAGTGTCGTTGTGTTCAGCAGACGATGCTGACAATGCCACACAAAGATGCTTTTAAGGAGAATACCCACTGCCTCTCTAACTGAGTGATGAAATATGGTCACAATTGCCTCTTTTGTTCATGAGCTATGACTTTTCAGAAAGTTCTGAAGCCACAGTGACGTTGACCTTTCGACTATAAAAGTGTTGTGAAATTTAAATTATTATCGGTGGATTAATTATTGAGGTATGGGCTCCAACTGGGCCGAATGGAATGGAATAGATGGACAGAATAATTACATATTTGCCTCAAACACTTTCAAGACTGACCCTACCTTTGGGTCAGGTTCAGTAATGTCCGAGCTGCTTGTGCAGTACGCCGGACTGGATCGAGCTAGTGGCGGACGGGTCACGTAGAAAACTTCCCTTGACGAGCGGAGGTCTCGTTCTGCGTGGCGCCTCATGTTCAGATTCGATGAGAGGGATTCTACCGCTGATACTCCAGTCGTAGGTGACGGCAGGCGAGAGATGTCGATTGAACTGCAGACACACAACAACAGGAAGAACCATAACGTGGTGGCAGATACACATCATCGGTATGGTTTCAGGTTGTGAGAAGTGAACTTTTGGTGAACCATTCTTCATTCTTCCTCACTTGGGCTGACATCTCAATTTATTCAGCTACCCACTACATTAATGTCCCAAATTCTGAAATGGCTCCTAACACCCAGGTTGTGAACCACTGTCTTAAGTTATAAATAAAACATTATTATAGACCAGATTCATTGAAAACTAGAGACAGAACACAAACCTCCACTAAGGCTACTCAGTTTCCCACAGTTTTCAATTCAACCAACAGGCAATTCTAATCCATATTACCACCAAAATCGAATAATCTCTCTCTTATACTGCTCCCAAACTGACAAACAAAGAGACCAATGCTACCAAAAACATTCCTCTTTGGAGGGAGTTAAACATTAAAAATAGTTTAATGACCATATGCACTTGCCAAAGGATTTACTGGTGAGCAAAAACAACATGTTTTATTATGTGATGATTGTTCAACCATGCGTGGAAACCCAGCGAGGAGAACGCGTCTCAATCCCCCCCCCAAGGAGAGAGCTACGAGGAAAGGCAGACATGTTGTTTGAGTTGTCAAAAACATGTTTACTCCTGCAGATTTTTGTGCTTCCACAAACTGCTTGGTAGGAGGGACTCAAAATAGTAAACACAAAATAGCTTGGGCGAGCCCTCCGATATTACCTCCGTTCTTGCTCTTACTTGACGAGTTCACATTTAGGCAGTTAGGCTGTAATGAGAAGAACTTGTCTCTCGACAGCAGCAGAGTGCTGGTGTGAATTAAAACACAATAAAACAAAGTGGTTTAGGTGAGAGAGTGAACAGATGGCGCTTGCAGTTATGGATTGATTCATTATTGGCTTTTTGATATACAGCAGTTTTTTTGTTTTGAGCTGTTGAATCTCACTTATTGTGTATGATTGCTTCTTTTTTTTTTAGGTCTCACTGTTAATTACACCCATATGAAACTGTTATTCCTACATTAATGTGCAAGAGATGCAGAGTAGAAATCATGGTTATTCACACAATCCTGAAAAAGTCACATTTTACTATCAGCATGAAAGCATTTTGGTGTCCAAGGGAGCAGTTACAGGTCCAGTGTGGAACATTTAGGAGGGTTAATTAGCAGAAATTGAATATACTTCCCATAAGTACGTTTGTATAAGTACATAATCGCTTTAAATAATACTTTGTTTGATTTTTGGAGCCTTTGAATAAGCCTTTTTATGTACTTTAGACTAGCAACTACCACAGTTTGTCTCCAGCAGCCAAAAGAGACAAACCAGCCTAAGTGTGTGATTCATGTTTTAAAGCTGAGGCTTCCAATGTAAAAGAAGAAAAAACTGTTCTACCCACATAACCGCAGGGCATAAACCAATAAAGAAGAAGGAGGAAATGACTAATGACTGGCAGGAGAGAGTTTTGAAAGAGGGTTTACATCCATTCTGGAATGCAAAGGCCACCGTAGTTCCCTGACATGATGAGGAAAAGGAACGAGTCGCTATTCATGCCACAATGGTCCTTTAACCATAGCACTCATAAGCTGAAGACAACAAACGAGTACACAGCAGAAGAAAGTTGAGAGCAGTTACCTGTTTAAGTCTCGCATCATAAGGCTTTGGAAGTCAGAGGACATGAGACGATTGAAAGATGGTCGTGAGAAGAGTCGGTCCTTGGGTCGCTCTGGCTGGTGATTTGTGGGCATGTGAAGCTGCGGGTTCCTCAGGGCGACACTGATGTCATTCAGCAACCGTGGTAAAGGTCCCAGTTTGAGAATAGCATCCTAAAACACAGAGGCATTTTTTTCAACCCAAACCCGACCATTTACATTTTTGGACGTAAAGAGATTAAAGGTCCAACTAGTGACGACAATTAACATTTAACATCTTTGCTTTAGTGATAAGGAAACATGCAACTGTGCCAAGTTCAGGTACATACATACAAACAGTTACATAACCATATTTTCATTAACTGCTACTTGCCTTAACAATCAAACATCACCAATCTACATTAGATCCTTTTATTTTTCATTAAATGTCATAAGTTTCAGTTGTCAATCATGGGCCAGTTCAATAGCAAACCACTTAATAGTAGTTCACTACTTCCCCAATGTACTTCAGTAAAAATGCATTTTAATGCGAAGGCAGAGCTGAATTCATGGTTTCTTGAATTACTTATATTTAATTTGATTAAGTAAATTTTCCCACGTCTTTCATCAGGGAGTGCATGGATGATTTAATGCGATCTTTCAGATATGCAGTTAATTTAAACTTAGTTTTAAGGGGGAAAAAAGAAAGAATGGCGTCTGATCAGTGATTGAGCACAGACACGCAGAGTAGATCGGTGTATTACTAAAAAAATAAAATCATTATTCAGTGTATTTTGCAGAATCATATTGTATTCTCACAGCCTGGAGGCAGGTGTTCGAGTACCGACCCATGTCCCAGCAGTCGGAAACCTCAGCTACATGACTCACTTCACCACTCTTAAAATTCAAAAGTCATTCAGCAACACGAGAGAGAAAAAAAAAAGCAATGAAAAGCATATCATATTACACATTTGGTCATTTATGAGGCAATTTAGAGCTGACTCCAAAAGTATTTATAACTTTCATTATATTTCATTAAATTAACAATGCACACGCTGAGGTTAAATATTAAGTACATCTAATTTCACCTCTTTTTTCCCAGAGTTTCAATAATACTCAGTATCTGTTGGATGGAAAAAGCTGCAGAAACCTAATTTTCCTCTCATTTCTCCACTTCAAAGTGTGAGAGAAATCATAATAAATGTTTAATTGAAATGTGCTGGAGATTTATCACGTTGTTCCACCTACCTTGCTGAGCTGGCCCATGACTTCCCACAGTAAGCTGTGGAGCATGGACAACTCTCTGCCGAGGTCGATGTAGCCCTCAAACCCTCCAGCATTCCCTCCCGTGTCCATGTTGGAAATCTCATAAAGAAACTGCTGCATGGATCCCCACTCCATTTCCAGGAATTCATTCATGAAATACATGTATTCCTCCTTGGGTCCGAATCTGTGTGATAGGACACATGATTTGCAAAGAGTGAGAACAGTAAATTAATAAGTCTAATATCTAACTAGTTAAAGCTGCTGCTGAGTGAATCGGTTTAGTTGAAATAGCTACTGATCTAGAGTCAGTGAAATTGGTCTCAAATCTGAGAAAAAACATTAAAGCACTCCCAAAATTAAGAGTTTGATATCTGACAATTCTCTGAGGCCAACCTGATCATCACACGAGACAAAGGATTGAATAATTCTGTACAGAAATAATAATCAGTCCACTTCACTTTGTTAGTGAAATGTTGCATATCTTTCAGCACATGTATGTAAGGTTATTACAGCTGGGCTCCATGACAAGTCGTGAATAAAGGCCCCGAAACTGTGAACAATTCACAGGTGAATTTACCATCAAGTGTGATGCAAAAATTAAGACAGACTCATCCTGTTCCTGTATATTTTATAGCAATGTAGTACTGTAGAATCGCTGCTTTAAAGTATCTTTAAACACACAAACAAGTTAGCAACAAAACTTAGCTGCATATCTGTTGCAACTAGCAGGAAGCTAGCTTATTCTAGAACCTGTAAAACACATCATATTATCATTTATGGTCACTGTAACAACAGCAACAGTAAGGCAATCCTGCTGTTCACTTTCACTGTTGTTTTTGACTTTACACGTGGCATTGAGGCTAACTGCTAGGCTAACAGCAGACAGCAGCTTTAACATGTTCAGTAATTTAGATTAAAAATTAATATTAGCATATGGAGAGGGGGTGTAATGCCTCTGTGTAATATGAAAGCAATATTATGAAAGATGTTGCTTATAATGAAACTGTACTAATTAACTAACTTGCCGTTCCTCTCGCTGCATCTTTATGGGTCCACGGCTCTCATTCACACTCACCGACTCGTTTCCAGAAAAAAAGTGAAAAAAACAGTAACACTAAAATAAACTACTGAGAGAATGTTAAATTAACAATTTGTTGAATGTAGTGTTGTGTTGTTTTTTTGAGCTTAGTCAAGAGTTGGTGAATCTATGCAACTTGAGGGTGAATTTCTGATTAACATTTTGTCACATTGCCAATTAGCTGACCTGTTTCAGGAGAGTCTTTGATGTCAGATTCAAATGGCCTCTGCAGTGTCTGCAGCTGTTCACTCACTCCTGGCACACAGAAATGAAAGCCCTGGCAGAGGCTTGTTAGTGAGCTCAGGCTGCAACTAACAACTATTTCCTTATTGTCTGTTAATTAGAAATACATTCACTTGCCTGACTGTTGCGTCTGTAAATGGAAGATAATAGTGGAAAATATTGGCCGTTGCAAAGTGATGTCAAATTGCTTGTAAGACTCCAGAGGCCATAGATATGTAAATTAAAACAACACAAACCAGAGGAAATCAATATTTACGGCCACAAAAAGCATATCTGATTATCCAATTTCCTGAAATGTGGAGTCCATTATTTAGAATTAAACATTTGACGTCTTTTTCTGGTTCCTATTTAGGTCATTAATATTCAGAAAATGCCAATAAAGGGTTCAGAGTGAAGGTAAGCAGCTGAAAAGGCTCTGAGATTATTGTGGGTGAGTAATGACTTCCAGCCGCACAGTCAAAACTGCAAGCGTCTATGAGACACACACAAGCATCAATGTCTCCCGTTCTAAAAATAAACTGAATCAGAAATATTGTTATCTTGCTGCTGGTGTAGAGGACGAGCAATGACAGAGACTCACTTGCTGAAGCTGGCCAGGTTCTGCATCACCTTGGCTATGAGCGTGAGTGTGCGGGACGTGCGTTCAGCGGGATACTCCTGCATCAGGTTGAACAGGGAGGGCGACATGATGGCTGGGCACATGAAGCGGAGGAACAGGGAGGAGCTGATGAGGCTGTCAGCCAGATCCTCTCTTCCGCGCTCAGCACATCTGGCTCTCCATGAGGCGAAAACTTCCTTCAGCTCCCGGGGAAATATGCTGAGATAGAAACATAACTTTATTAAGCGCTGTCACGGAGAAGCAGGAGATAAATTTATGTATATGGAAAACGACTGTACCCTGCTGAGGAGGAAGAGCATGCTCATAAAACACTGTTTACTGATTATATCACTGGGAAAAACCCTACTATGTTTAGTTAGTTTAGTTTGCAAAAAGAAATACTATTATGCAGTATACTGGTTTAAAAACCAAAAGAATGAATGAGGAGGTACAATTTGAAACCGAAAAAAATCCGTTTTCATCAACAACTAGAAAAAAAAAACTAAATAAAAATGTCAGGAAAATTCAAATTTCAGTACTGAAAACTGACCAGAGTGAGTTGATGATTTTGCAGAGTAAGAGCTCGCAGCACATGCGAAGGTTGGCTTGGTGGTCGGCTAGAACTGAAGGCGGGATGCGCATTGGGTCGACCTCACAGTTCTCCTCAGACTCGTATAAGGCTCGAATGAAGTCACCTGGAAGTTTTAAATCAGACTCTGCATTCAGCTGGATCTGGACCACAGTTTTAGGCCTTCCTAAATGTATTCAAATGTACTGAGGCATTCAAATATGTTGCAAAACTGTGTCAAGAATAGTTTACAATCAGAACATCTGTAAATTTGACCTATAATCAAAATAATACCAATTAAATTCTTTGCATGTGGCTAAAATGTTGTCATTTCATTTTATACATGAGTTTATCCTCAAACAAAAAGACTGAGATGAGAATTAAGATCAAAATTAATCTATCTAAGTATTCTAAGTATGAAACACAGTGTTGTGTAGTTTCACCTATAGCATCCTTGAGGTATCTGTGACCAATCAGTTTGAGATACTCTTCCACGGCCTTAGTCGCGAGCGTGTTCTCCCGGAAGATCAAGTGCTCACGATCCATGAATCGATCCACTTCGCACATCGCCATGTCAGATAGGAACTCCTGAGAACAGATTAGGTGTGTAATTCAGTGAAGGCAAAATAAAGAAACTCTCCTATGGTGTCAGTATAAACATAAAGAAACGGCAGTTTACATGCATGTAAATTGTTTACCTTTGTTTTCCCCGTGCTTTGAAGGATGTGCACCAAAGCAAACGCCACCTCCTCTTTGCTTTTCACACTCAACAGCGGCTCCAGAACAGCACACAGTGTTCGGTAGTTGTTGGTTATGTACTCGGCAAACTCCTTGTACAGCTCCATTGGCAGGATGTTCATTGTCTGGTAGCGAGACTTAATACGCAGCGAGGCATTGATGACTTTGGCGCTTCCAACACCACCTCCTTTGGCCAAAACACTGGACTGTATCACTGGGTACCACTGCTCCACAAACTGCCGACCCGTGATGCTGGAGATGGGGATGCTGACCAGGCCTATGTATGTGCTTTTTTCCTAGATTATACAAAACAAAACAGCATGCTTTCATTAGTTTATTTAAGTTTCTTTTGATCCTTTTGTTTCAGTCTTCACCCGTCTTCACCTTGCGTCTCTTTTTGTCTGTTTCCTTGTAGAGGTGCAAGCGAAGGCTACGAATGGTTGGTAAATTGTTAAATTCAAAATGCTCGCCCCAGAAGACGGTGTCGGTCCGGGGTTTGCTGGTGGTGCGTGCGTACAACATGTCATCCAGACACAGCTCACAATAGTAGCGTTTCTTAGCCGGGAGGTCTCGAGCTTCAATGATCCACAACTTGAGTACATTGTCCACCCTTCTGCTGTTGTCCTGGAAATGAAATGAGGAGTTCTATTACTGGATTATAACAGTCCTTATCCACATCTGTCCTTCATGTTACACCTTATAGTACAAGAGAAGGTCAACAGGCGGGGACAAAAACATCTATTGTATCTACCTTGTTGGGTTTAACAGCTCGTTGAAGATTCTCAATCCACTTGTCTCTTTCTGAAGCTGAGCGGCAGGCAAAACATTTTGTCCCTGAATTGGTCGTCACCTTCAGTCAAAACAGACTTGTAGTAAATGTGTATTTACAGTGATATGATGCCTTCCATATGGGCAAACAAAAATTGCTTTCAATTTACAAATCCTGAAATCCTGAAAAGAAAATCACAATTTCCCATCTTTAAAAACAACGTATCATACCTCAAAGCAGTACTCTTGTCCTAAAATACTAGAGTGGACAGGTTTGATTATGGCATCTTCATCCAAAACCAGGTCCAAAGCTTCCGCGGCACTGCTGGGGGACAGTAGGGATTCATGGGAGTGGGATTCTTTGAAGCTTTGCATCAAGCGAGTCCTTGTGAGAGAAGAAGAGATTTATTTACAATTCAATGTCAGATTTGATTTTACTGCTTCTTTATATAATCCAAAATAAGTCACTGCAGCCCATTCTCACAAGTCCCTTCTGTGATGTCAGTATGGTTCCTGAGACCAGATCCCTTTATAATGAGTTTATGGGAACGTTAAGACCACCAGATTTTGTAGAACTGATATAGCCTGCAACTGTGTAGATTGGGTAAGACTGCAGCAGTTACAGTCTGCTGGGAAACTGTGGTGCAGAGGATCCAACCTGATCTTTGGGTAACCTTTAGTGCAGGCCAGCTCTATCAAGGCGTAGAAAAGTGTTGGTGGAAGTGGAAGCATAAATGTGAGTCAAGGCAGTCTCTCAGGCGAAGCGAGGTCACTAAGCCAAATGAAAAAAAATGTAGCAAGAACTTTTTTCTCCCGAGGCGGACCAAATTAAATCCACTATTGAACTTCAGTGTGTGTGTGTGTGTGTGTGTGTGTCATCATCTCATTCAGTGAGGGGGTGCCTGCCCTTTTGGGTTTAAGTGCAGCATTTTAGGTTGAGGTACAGCAAATATAAACTCACAGTTAATGAGTAGATTGATTTGCTGGCTGACAGCTGTAAGATACAGACGTGAAGTTTGGGCCTCGTATGCAGCAAGTATAGATCTTTAGCTGATCCACTTGATTTAAGGACATAAGTTGATTTGTGTTGTCAGCTTCAGTGAGATGAAAATCCCATGTCTGTATTTAAAAGCATGGGTTGCCAAACATTTGTGCCTCAGGACCCCCCATATTATTCCAAAGTTTAATCACAATTTACAGGAGGGCTGGAAATGATACTGCTAATAAACATCATAACCACGTCAGGGTTCATGTGGGCTAAATACGAGTCAGAAGACTATAAAATTAAGTTATTTTAGTGGCAATCATTTCATTTTATTTTATTTACCCAGATAAAAGACCCATTGAGGTCAAGACCTCTTTCACAAGGGTTTAATAAAAACAGGAACAAACATTGAAATATAAAAGTGCAAGTAAATACACAAATAAAGTGCAGGAGTTATGGTTGCAGTAACAATTTAAGAACACAGGCACTGTTAAATGGACTCCCGGATTGTCAGTCTTTTAAGGTAGAGTGGAAAGCTCCCAGTGAAATAAAAGCTGATAATTTTAGTTCAGTTTGGAGGGTATTCCAAGCAGAGGTGGCAGAGAAACTGAAAGCATTTTTTACCCCCATTTCGGTCCGTACACGGGGAACAGACAGGTACAAAATGTCATTGGAACATAAGGCATAATGGCTTTTTGTTCTGTGAAGAAAAGTGTATAAATAAGCAGGAACCAAGCCAAGAAAAGCCTTATAAACCAGAGTCATCCAGTATGTGTGTGCAGCTTCTTACAATCAAGGAAGTCATGAAGCTTTAGCATACAGCTTTATGTTCCAATCCCTTATATGGGAGTCAGTGTAGCTGCTTAGCTTACATTTAAAACAGTTTACCTGGTGTAAAAACTTATCTGTCTTGTTCCAAAGCAACACAATTCACATTACAGTACGCTCAATAATCATAATTAACATGTTTTCAATTGTCATGAAGATAAAGATACACTTTTAAAAGGGGATAATGTGTCATGTAATCTATTAGGATGGATGAAGGATGCTTTTCAGCAGTTTTCAGCTAAGCTAATCAAACCAGAATCTAATGCGTGGTATAATGTTTCTAATCCCAAGTCTAAGTGTACAAGTCTGACTCTCAAAATGTGTAATTATCCATTTCATATTCTCTGAAACTCATTTTGAGAACTGATTAACTGAAAAAAAAGTGGAGTTCATCTGCACTGAAAAGCTGGAGCAACGACGTCATTATTCAAATTTGCTTTGAACACAAAGGAGAATATCAGTGGGTGGTAGGAAGAACAGGGCACAAATTGGTTAATAAAGGGGAGAGTTTTTCAGAGACACCTGTTGGACTGCAAATGGCGAGCAATAATTGAAGGCCACATTTAAAGTCTGTCAGAGGTACAGTGCTGTCGCAGAGAGTGCAGTGTGTGAAATGCTTCGGTAAACCGACTTGGCAGCAGAAGTACAGCAGCTGTGTTTAAAACCTAGAGTGTGAGGTTGGATACTGAGGGTATTTAGCTAAGTCATCCTAACACTACTGAGTGAATTACTTGTGTGTGGGTAGAACTGGAGGCAGGCTGTGAAAGCAGCTGTCAGAGGCAGCGGTGGGAACCGGGGGATGTCTTTGGTCAAAGGGGAAGGTTTTACCGACATTAGCCCCAAACAACACCAAACTCTTCTTCAGTGCTGCCTTTAACCCCTCGGGATCACATATCATTTGTTTTATTTTGCTTGGGCTTCTGTGTTGGCTCACATACTGCGTGAACAGCTAAACTCCACATAAATGGTTAGCGGGCATCCCCACCTGCCCTAAAAATGTCGAGAATACATCAGGGAGGGGGAAAAGTGTGCGGTCAGCATTATATTTTTACTTTACGCCTCCCCCTTTCTACAACTTCACATTTCCCGTGTGTGCGTCATGACTGGATTGTGTGGAGACAGCATATAATTTTGATCACAATGCAAGCAAGATTCCTTTGAGATGTGACCTCACGACAGAAAACAAAACAGGAAGAAAGCACGTGAGAGCTTCTAAAGCTGCAAGCTATTTCCTCCTGACCTGAACGGATAACAGAAATAAGAAAAGATTTAGATTTTTTTAGATTAAATGATCTAAATGTTACATTTAAACCTTAAAAAAAGATGTTGGGTCTTTTGGCTCTGTAGAGCTGCAGGATCCAGATCCAGTTTTATTAGCATTGTAGCATTGGGTGTCACAATTCTCCAAATCTGATTCGATTTTCGATTATAAGGTCACGATTCACTTCCATTCTCAATCTTTTTCTCTCTCTTATATTTTTTTATATTCCCAATTCGATTGTCTACATGGTGGCACGACTGATATAATTTCTTTGCAATATACCACACTAAGGCTTTATTGTCAATTTAAATAATTTATTAACAATATGAATGTAACAATAACCAGTCAATTGGAAACTAACTGTAAAAGAAAGAGAAGTCATAGAGAGTCATGTAGCTCTGTGTTGCTATGAAGGTCCAGCAATCAGTTGTTAAGGTCACTAAGTCTGCACTGACCTCCAGTAACATTATCATACATGGAAGGAAACACCTTTGTAGTAAGATGTGACCTGCTTGGCATTTCATAGCGTGGTTGAAATACGTTAATTAAACGTTTAAATCAAGGGTTTTCCACCACTGAATAAGGTTGCCATCGCTGCAGTGAGTAGAATAGAATTCTGAGGAAGTTTCGCTCCAAATGAGGACAAAAGAGTCACCCGTGTGAACGGAGTTACAGCTACATCCGTATGATGCATGTGGAGATGTCCTGTGCTATGCTACATGCTCATAACAGTTTACACACCGTGGTTTTCTTGTCACAACGTTTTTCTTTGTAGACAAAAGTCACAAGGGACACAAAAATACAACACTTAGGCTACTTTATTTGATGCACTTTGGAAAAAATCTCACCATTAGATGTCCCTAATTATTTCACACTGGACCTTTAACAATCACTTTCAGCACCATTATAGCGTCATTGTATTCAGCTCTTGTAAATTCATTCATTGTCTACTGCTTTCACTCTCACATTCACACAATTTTAAAATGTCCAGGTCACATCTGCATGTGGGAGGAAAACCAGAGAAAACCCATGCACACACGGGGTCGGACCGGGCCACAAACCCAGGTCCTTTTCCTGCAAGACAACAGTGCTACCAACCATACGGCCGTGTGACCCGCTCTTGTAAATTAAAGCAGATTTTTCATCGCATTGTCAATCCACATTTTCTCAATCGTGTGCGTCTCGACGTCGTGTACACAGCAGGGCAAAAACACATTTCCTCTACGCCACACTCTTTCACTATTAACACATAGGTGATACAGGTTGCGGTAAGCTTGTTTGGAATGCAGCACAACATCCCCGCATTGCTACCTTTCACAGACAAATCTGGCAGCTAACATAATACCTATTCCAGTGAAAAGCACAGCAGCGATAATGCCACACAAAGCTATTCGAAAAGTTAGCCTCATGGGAATGACCTGAATTCAAAAACACCAACTGACAACACATGGGAAAATTCTAATATTGTCATGCTGTTTGCCTGACTCACAGGTTAAGAGCAGTATCTAATGATAGGTTATTCTATTTGCAGCACAATCATGCATGAACGTTCTTCTTTGTGTACATCTATAAAAAACACTTTTGCCATCTATCCTTTTCTGCATGGAGATACTAGAGCCCACCGTGCAGTATTCTCCCTGGATTTGCGCGTGCTTGATTAAGGGTATTGTTGATGCTGTATTATTGTGTGATCTCAGGGCAGGCTGTGACATGACATGCAGCAGGCACTGAGGGTTCTTCATGAATTACAGACAATGGGCATTTTGCTGATTTTTCATTATTGCACACGAAAAGGCAGTTAAGGAAGCTTTTGATTTGATTAATAAATATTGACAAAGCCACAAACTGCAATGTTTTTAATAATATGTATCCTTGGTCAAGTAGGATTATATTTATTATGCATGCAATAAACTGGCAACCTTTTGGCTTGGCTTTTGCCCAGAACACACTGGGACAAAGTCCAAACCCCCCATGAGTCTCACTTACATTATGCAGCCAGAGGAATGGTTCCATCATATGAAATTTTATGGTCTTTACACAGTAAAGTTGTATTACCTCTCTTGGTCGGCACTACGGAATCGGGGCAAAATCATTTGTCTGAAGCTGCTGGTCCGGTCCAGTTTGGGCTGACTTTTGGCCCTCTTGATGGAACCCTTTAACCTTCGATTGAGAAAACTCTGGAAATGACAAGAGATTCCATTCCATTACAGATGATAAGAGCAGAGTAAAATCACTGCTCTAACCATTATAAAATACTGTACTTCATAATACAAAGAATATCCATCATTAACAACTGGGCCAAGCTCAAATAATATATGCAACAAAATTTTAATATTTCTTTATTGATGAAAGTGTAAATCTTAAATGAGGCATTAAATAAATTGGCTTTGCGCTCCATGCGAGAATGACTAATTTACAATATCAGAGTATGCTCCTAAAAAAGGAAAAGGAATACATGTGTCTCTGCTGCACTCACCGGCTGTCTGAAGGGCTGCGGGGTGGCATTTGGAGGGGTCTCCATGCTTGACTGTCTTACAGAGGCAAAACTTGCCCTGCGAGATTGGTCTTTAGGGACAAAGTGTCATAAAAAGAAGGGGAAAAAAGTGGTTATTATCATGAAATACATAGATAAAAGGTTATTCTAACAGCAACTGATTTTGGTTTTATTTGTACCTACATTCAGTTCCAGACTCTCCTTAAAATACATACAGTAGTATATATCACCTGTGTAAACTCTACACAAACTGCAAACTTTGACATATTATTAATTGTGTAAACAAAATCTCCACATCACAGACAATTAGTTTCCCATAGTAGAAGAGACAATGCATAAATAATTACATTATATAATAACAAAAACAGCATGGCAACAAGCAGCAATTTATGGGTTCTAACTTTTTTGTACACATTGGAATGTTAATGATATCAATCACAGTATGTAACTGAAAAAAGTTAAATTATGACCTCTGTGCATTACATATTGGTCTCCATGTTGTTCATAGTGACAATTTCAACCTCGCATTAGTGTCTGCAATCAATCGGTAATCAAACGTGACAGGGAAGTTGACATTACAGTCATTTCACAAAGGTTTTGTTGTCATACCGACTGCAAAATGTACACTGTACTACTGTGTATCATTCCATATTAGACCTACACTGTCTCAGAAGATACATTCTGGGAATATATGCACGTAACCTTATGTAAGTAAGGCAAACTACGCCCACATCATAAAAATCAATATCATTCACTTCAAAATTGTGTTCCTCAACACCACATTTCATTGTATTTTTGCTGCCACCTGTAGGTGATGTTCAAAATGCTTTTGGTGGCATTTTGTTTTTCAAATAATAATAATAATAATAATAAGCATACATGAAGGTTGGCCAGTCTCCTGCTAAATGCCATCATTGGCCTATGGACAAGTTTCGTACAACAGCGAAAAATAATTACAGAGGCAAAACATGTAAAATGGCAGAATTCATTACATTGCAGCTGTTTCAGTCATGCATACAAAGAACAACAGTGTCAGAAGTCACAACAAAACACACACACACTAATCACAGCTACCAGCACATCAACAACACAGAAAAGTGACGCTCAGGAACAAAGACAACGGCGTGACGGCATGTGCATATTGTCTACGAAAGCAGCTATTTATGCCTCGGCCGTTGGAAAACTTTTCTTATTTAAAGCCAACATATAATGACGCAAATCCTGTCGAGACAACCGTATACAGAACTATACCTAGAAGGAAACACTCTTATGAGTCATCTTCAGCCTGACTTTAGGCCTCTGCAAACTCTGGAACATGGTGATGGATCTATAAAAGTGTATGCAGCTATCTGGAGGGAATTAGATCTGATGCTTCCTTCTTCCCTCCTCAATATGACTGGGTGCTGACTAAGGAAGATGGGGCCAGTGCAGAAGCACGACTGTGAATAATCCAAAATCCTTATCTTGCCGAATAAAGAAAAACACAAGTGCAAGAGATGTTTTATAAACAGCAGAATGGAGGCAAATAGGTCCCATGTGTCTCCAATTACCGAATCTGAACGCTAATAAATTCCAAGTGGTGCTTCCTTTCTCCATTTCCTTCCTGTTTACCCTACTTCCCCGTCCGATTTCAGACTTAAATCTCCACCCATGTGTCCACTTAGTTTGATCCAAGTAAGTCTGGTACTTACCCAGTGATGGCCACTACCTCATGACAGAGAACCCAATCAAAGTTCACTCGTTGGGACGGAGAATGAGGACGCTATAGAAAGCCTCTGTATTAAACTAGTCTTTAACATGCTGCTCTTTTTTTAAACTTATTTCTGTTATCTTATTAGTTTTTTTATCACTTAATTATATGCCGTCTGTCCAAAAAACCTTGGCACCTTACAAGTTTTTAAATGTGTCTTTTACAGTATGTGTATTTCAAAGTGATAAACTAATTCTGATTCATGAAAAACAGTGACAGGAAAATAGTCGATCAATGGAATAATGTAAAACAACTCATAACTTAAATTGTCATGTTGGAAAATGTGGGAAAACACGAGGTCAACTGTCCCATGCTAAGACATGCGACTGTTTAATAGAAATGTTCGGGCACATCACTCGCTACCAATTAGAAATTGAGGGCAAAAGAACATAACAAAATTCCCCTCCTCTCAGTAAAATCAGATATTAACATGGTGTCTTTCTAAAGGGAAAACAAAATAATGAATCACAGCACAGCACATATCAGGGGTTTGTAATGGCAGCACTACAGAGCTACATTTTATTATAAATTGCGAGGGATTTATTTATTTATTAACTTTTAAGTGGCGGTGTTTGTGTAATTAAAATCATACATTTGATCCTTTTAAGTGTGGGATAACATGTCAGTGCGTCATCTATAGGTTGTCTCCTAAAGCAAAGCATGTGATCAGGTTTCTTGTTGTTATTCAGTCCGCCTTTCTATTTTTATCTGTGATTCATCTGTCAGGGTAATTTTTTTTTTTTTTTTAGAAATTGCCCATTACCCAAAGGAGCGTTTCCCCATTTGCTACAGAGAACCAAGACACTCTGTCATCCTATGATTTCCCAGCTCCCTAAGCCTGTAAATAGGCTACTCTCCAGGTTCCATTCTGAATCCTAGCTAATTGTTTGGTATCCATGGAAACAACTCCAAGGGCTTCTACTTGAACTGTAGAAGATATTGGCACACAACTGCACAATAAAGATGGTGAAATAACTAGAAATGCCGCACAAGGCCGCGCTGCTGCAAACGCAACACACATACGTGAACTGATCAGACATATTGGATGTCCAGAGGGACATCTTTCAGCAGCATCTGTCTCACTTCTCAGAGGACGAGCTACACTGAATTGATGTAAGCATTCTGACGGGCAGATTTAGCATATTTCCAGTTTTAACATCACTGCCACTTAATAAGTCGCCTGCATCATGAGGTGCTGTAAGTAAATGTATATATTTTAACACAAAGATGTGTTCACATGGGCTATTCTGAATGTAAATTGCTGTCAGGACAGAGTGTGTGGGTGGCAACAGCCTCTAGCTAACTGAGATACAGAGGGAGAGAAAGACAGAAACAGGAAGACTGAGTGGGTGTTAGAGAAACATACTCAACATTTACAGTAGATCTCTCTGTTAATACGTATTTGGAAACCGTCTTGTTAATAACGTGAATAAAATAACATTTTTCATGAGCCTTGTTACAGTGTAAGAATAGCAGTAATCTCAGAGTGATCATGACATTAAGAGCCCAATACAAACACAAACCATATAATTAAGTGATTAAAATCCACAATTTATATTCCAAAATATGTTGGAAAAAATAAATAAATAATCCAACTTGCCCATGGCACAGTCAGTAAAAATCATTGCACAATAGAGATGAATCAAACAAATATGCTAATTGGTACTGGCACATTTCGTTTGATTAAACAATGAAAACGTCTTCTACAGCCTTATCCTCAACATGAGGGTCGTGGGGGTGCTATGTCTCAGCTGACATAGGGCAAAACGCAGTGTACAACATAGACAGATCACCAGTCCATCACAGGGCGTAAGCAACGAAAATGTTTTATAGAAATTAATCCACTGTAAGAAATGTCTAACCCAAGAGTGGAGGGGGTTGCAGTCTTGTAGTGCAATGAAGGACAAATGCTTTGTTACTGAAGTACAAAATTCATATATCTGTACCTGACTTTGTTATTTTATCTTTTACCTATACTACATTTCCTAAATGAGTATATTTTTACTTCAATACATTTCCTCTATCTTTGTTACAACCAATCAGAAGAAGAGTTGTAAATGGTCTGTATTTATATAGCGAATTTCTATTTAATTTAATTCACCCATTCACTCACATCTTCTATCACACATCTGACGTACACATAAACGTGCCTTGCCTAACGATACAATTGAACGAACAACCATCCAGCTACTCACATCTCACACTAACACTGAACTACCATCACTCAATTCTAACTCCTCACATTTGAAATACTTTTACCACTAAAAATTAAGTACATTTTATATCATTTACTGTAATGTACTGAAGTACAGTAAATGTCATTATACTTTATTTACTTTAGTAATAATATAAAAAGTGACTTAAACTTCTACCAAAGTAATTTTCTGGTAAGATACTTGTACTTTTACTCAAGTATCCCTTTTAGGTACTTTATACAAGACTGTGGGGTTATGATATTAATGTCAGGAATAGGCTAAATGCTAATGCCTAGCACGCTAACATGTATGCTAACATGTTGATGTTTGTATTGTGTAGTCAAAATCTGGTATTAGCATTATAACATTTGCTAATTAGCACTACACACACAGCACATTTTAAGTAGTAAATAGTAGCTTTTTTCTACATTGTGGTTAAATGAGGTATTAACACGTTATCATCATTTCTGTAAACCAACCTGGGACACAGACACTCGTTGCTGACACAGAAGGGCTGATTATCGTTTTTCCACCTTCTCCACTATGGAGCTCCCCCTACAGTTAGAAGTACATATTACCACTGTAAACATGGCTGCCATCAGAGACAGAGGGAAAACTGTTTCAGCCACACAGTACAATACAGAATTTCTAAATTTTGTAGAACAATTTGTCTAGCACTTAATATTAGCATTAGACGGCCTTTTCTGTCTGGTAACTGAAGTTTGTAAACCTTTCACCCTCCTACACCAAAGTCCACATAGAAAAGCAGCATTTTTATCTCACTAAAGACACAGGAGCTGCTGGTCTACTGCTGTCTTGTTGGGTAAATTTGTGTTTCTTAGGTTAATGACCCGAAAGGACTTCAAACACTGAAGTCAAGCACCAGCATCACAAGATACATTTGGACTTACTGAAGGAGGCAGCAGTGGATCGACGACTCCTGTGCTCTAAAGTAAAATCACTGATGGAGTTTGGTGTGGGGAGAAATCGGTTAATACATTTGTTTTCAGTCAAAAGAAAGCTGTCTAATTAAAATATTGTGTACCAAAGCAGGTATAGAATTTTTATTAGATGAGCCATTTATTAAGTGGCTACAATCAGTTTTCCCTTCTGTCCCAGCTGGCAGCCATGTGATCAGTGACAGTGTCCAGGTCTCAAGCTGGTTCACAGAAGCAGTGGCAGTTTTAATATCAGTATCACATATAAACACACTTTATGATCCCTAGATAAAAAAAAAGGATAAAAGTCAGGGGACCACTAATGCCAGTAGCACACGTCCTTTGACCATCAAATCAAATACACAATTCCTTAAAATACTTCAATGTGAACCAAAATAGTGGACAAATGACCTAAACGTTACATCATCATAATTCTACTCTTCAAATACAGTATGTAGAACACTGGAATTTACTCAGTACTTTCTTAGGTGAGGGAAAATCAATAAGACAAAGGTTCCATCCTAAATACTGCCTGTTTGGTGGCTTCTTTTTTTTTCTTTTCTATTTTTTTAAAAGAACGGCTCAAGATTCAGTGTGAGGGAATATTCACACATATATTACAAAACAGTTAACAGCCCCACACAGTTTCACTTGTCTGCAAAGTTATTTTAGAGTTCCACTGTGTCCTCTCAAGCTAGTTTGTGCCACACAGAAGACACAGCTATGACTAAAGAAATAGCATAGCCAAAATGATTCCCGCAGAGAATACTGCAGGGCTTTTTTTTTTGTTTTGTTTTTTTTGTCTAGGAGTGATAATTTCAGCATTATATTACAAATCCTTCTTATTCATTTTCAGATTGTGGTTGGTGACTAGTGCGGTTAAGTTTGGTTTTATTATCCTTTTGATGTTCATGTGGAGCCTGCGTAACGTACTTTTTTTTGTATGAAATATGTGTCGCATGACAGGCTGAAATATCTGTGTTTTTACTCGACTTTAGTATGCTCGCATAAAAATCCATCATCTTCTTTTATGCTGATGTCACTGTGCATCTCAAAGGAGATTGAGTAATAAAACATTGTCTCTTGTATTTCACTGCTGTGTCACTCTTTGATAGCTGACACATTCATTCCGTTTCATGTCATGTGTTCGTTATGAGTCGTCTGCGATAGTTTGAGCACTACAAATTATAAAAGTAACTGAACACACACACACACACAAATACAAAAACAATCCCGTTCTGTCTGGTTTGGAGCATCTGACAACTAGGAGTCTGACGGGCTGGGGCGGATGTCACACTCGTGTCATATGGAAGTCTCTGTAATTGCCATCATTCCACCATTCAAATAACGTTCATGTCAACAAGCAACCGGTCATTATGGCTGGGAATTTGCTATTTTGTCAAGAGCTCAACGTGTCAAGGTGACCCAACTGAATCGTACTTTAATGCTGCTGTGAACATACTATAGTCACCCTACTGCAGGAAATCCAAACATCTGGACAAATGCATGTTCATTTCATTGTAGGATATTTCATATTTGACGGCACAGATAATAATATAGGATCTAATCTGGTCAGGCTTTCTATTCATTGTTTTGGTCCAAATATATATGTGTACTGGAAACATTTCATCGTGCACTGATGATTATACATTTCAGAAAATAATAACAAGCTGCTGCTGCTGCTGCTGCTGCTACCAATAGTAATAATAGCTCACATCTGGCATACAGTAGTAGCAGGAAAATGTAAAAAGCTATTTGCAGTATTCTTTCATTTTTACATTACAGTTAAAACAGTCACTCTTAAATGGATAATTCTATAACTATAAAAAAAATTAGGCTAATAACTGAATCTCTACTGTATGCAACAATTATTCCACAGTTTAATAAACCACACCTTTGAAACAGAAAGGGTGAGTTTATATTTAGTATTTTGGTTTTATGTCCTCAGGTCGAGACAATTGTGATGCGACTTAAATCTCGATGACATTTTTTGAAGCCGGCTTTGACGTGAAAACTTTTACAGCCACTTTGAGTTTCGTGAGCAGACGTTTTGTGGCATTAGGTGGAAACAGACGAGGATATCCCGACTGCTCGGCATACACACAAAAAATCAATACCTGTATGTACTGTATACAAAGCTTTTTTTATGTGCCGTCATACACTCTCTACGTACAAGACAACAGCTGCTGAAAACAGCCAGTGCACGGTTAGTGTGGCGAGTTGCGGCTATTCATTAACCGTGAGCTGTCAAAAACAATCAGTCTGCATGAGTGACAGGTGCTGCATCAACCTCATGGCTCTTTGACACGCCGGCAGCATCGCCCCGGAGCTTTGACACGGTTTAAGTGTGAGCAGTGTTTCACAGAACGAGCACACAGACACATTCACAGCTGACACGGAGAGAGTCCACTCTTCACTCTTAGCCGCTGTATTTTTAAACGCAGGGTGAATAAACATCAGGGCTTTTATACAACTGCCTTTTAATGGCAAACAGAGCAGTTAATGTACAGTATGCATTTATACTTGCTCAATTATGCATCTTATCTTATATATACATACTATGGCTGGGACAATATGCTTTTATAATGATTTGATTGTATCAATGACAGCGATTTGGAGCAGTGGTGCATACAGAATGTTTTTTTAATCCTCTTATGACCATCATTTAATTTGATTTTATGGCTGTAGAATTGTCAAAACATGTTCAATGAGTGAGTGCTGCTTTCTGCCCCTTTTTCCAAGACAACTTTCACTTTCCATATCTGGCAGTTATTCGACCGTTTAGGGATTACAGTGCTGAGAAGCTGACGTCACAGACATGTGACGCGCTGGTGAATCCTCTCTGTGATAGGACGCTCATTCTGCGGAAGTCCCGAATGACTCCATTTCTCTGCTTTCTGGTATCCATCCATTCATCCATTCATCTTCTACCACTTTATCCTCCACATGAGCCAAATCCTGTTGGCGACCACTCAGATCATAGGGGGTTAATTAAAGCAGACCTTCCAACTTCTTCTCTACGGAGCTCCCCCTACAGTTTAGGAGTACATATTTTTATCAGTCCATCCATTGTCTACCACTTTATCCTCACTCTAGTAAAAACCTCACAGCTGACAACTGTGTGTTTGCTTTCATTGAAAGACGGTCCAAGTTTAACTCGCGTGTGACCCCTCGCTCAGTCAGACAGTCATTTCCTCTTCCTCGCCTCCTCCGACTACGACTGTGTCACGATGAACGTCTAAAATAACACTTATCACTGCCTTGATCTTATAGCTGGTACCTGGCTGTGTGTAGTGACGCGAAGCAATTTGCGAGACTTCACAAGACCTCCTAATTCTGAGGACTCCGGGTCGGCGGCCCTGATCTTGCGAGGCTGGTTTTCCCGTTAACAGACAGTCGTGTCCCCACGACAAGACATTCAACCATCACCAATGACTCAGAAGCTGGTAAATTAGGGTACAATTCCTGCATAGTCCTGCTTTCACTGCTACATTTAGCTATTCAATCAGTGTGGGGTTGTTGTTGTTGTTGTTGTTTTTACCTTTGAATACTCAGTACTCTGTGAGCTAGTGATGTAAGAAAATAAAATAAAATGCTGGGCCAAAGTAAATATAGACTTCAAAGCAGGACAGCATGTCTTCAAATGAAACCGAGAAATGTCTTTTCAAAAGCCTGGATTGCAGATAACACTGATGAACACAACCTCCAGTAATGTATGACGTAAATTGGCAAGTGCTGCTTTTAGCTGATTGTGTTCATCAATCTAGCAGAACTGTGATGATTCTCGGGGAGAAAAAAAATGTTTTAAAATCAAGATATATCAAGTTAAGTACATTTTTTTCCCCCACCCAGATACATACTCATGTGCCAGGTAAAGTTGAGCAAAATCAGGTACTCGTGACGCTTCCGACTGTGTTCAGAGCCACTCTCTGGTGCTATGTTTAGAAGCAGCAATGTAATCGAGTAAGACGAGCAGAAGAGATAGAGCTGCAGGATTTTAAAGCAGAAGTGGGCGGAGGGGTTGAAGAATCAGGGGCAGTGTGGGCATGAGGGAGCCACGGGAAAGAACCTGCCATAGCCTTCAAAACAGACCAGATATTTTTGGAGGAACAGAGAGAAAGTACACTTTCTCTCTGGGTCAAGAGAGAAGGGTTTTGTTTTTGTTTTTTTTAAATGTAAATGCTTTATAAAGTGGAGAAAGACCTGTGAACAGTCACCTCTATAAACAGTGTGAAGTTGTTATCCATCATGGTGTTACCAACAATCCCTGTCGCTCTCTTTCTCTCTCTGCTGCCTCTCCCTCTGCCTGTGTGTGAGCCAGCCGAGGGGAATGTGGCCTAGTTACCATAGGAACATGTTTGTAGTTTGTGCACTGCTCTCCATGAAACTACCTTCATTTTTACTAATGTATTTATAGGCATTATTGCTGCGCTTGTAAACGAGAACTCCCAAATGAAAGAGCTAAAAAAAAACAAAGGGTGAAACTAAATCTGAAGCTGCGCTGGGGGACTTGTTTTAATCGTCGCCATCGTAGTTTACATTGAGGGGATTTTCAACCAAGACTTCTCCGACAGTACTGTTTATTTGTTCAAAATGAAACATCTGCTTTACACGCTGCACAAAATAACTCAGATGTTTCCTTGTCAAGCCCCTGCAGGAAGCAGCGATGGCTGCCTTTATCTGGTGAAGTAAAAAAAAAAAAAAGGGCACAAAGAAGAGGAAACTCAGAACATATCCAAGCTTGAGAAAAACCGCTATCAAACCTAGAGGATGTCAAAATAAAAGGCTGGGAGTGCGACAAAGAGTGATGCTCGGGTGGAGGAGCGAGTGTGTGAGTCTTCAGTATATTAACAAAGCTTTATAGGTCTGAAAAGGACTGGAAAACCAAAGCAGAGAGACACAGCTGAAGCAAAAGTACATCATACAGAACTTCAAACATTTCATTAACCAGCGGAAACAGCGGCGTCAATGCATCTCGACGGATCAACGGGGAAACACATACATCACACACACACACAACAGAGAAACGTCAAGTTGGACCACGACAGACTGAAGAACCACAGTCGGCACAGCTGACAGAGGAGGAGAGTGGACAGGTTCTGATCTTAACGGACTCACTTGGGGTTAAAACTCCAGGTCCGCCACAGCAGACCTCCGCTTGACCCACCAACCCAAACTGACTCTGATGCGGCAGCCACGTCTTTGAAGATGTGTCCATGCAGCTATGTTGGCACAGACAAGTTGTTTTTACTTAAATATTAGATATGGACTGACATATACAGGAAAAAGAAACAGAGTGGGGGGAAAAAAAATGTGTTAACAAAGCTAAAAAATCTCAACTGTTACTTTCCAACTTTTAACTTCAGTTCGGTGCGGGGCACCGTTTCTCACACCACAGCTGACAAAACTGCGAGCCGGTAAATTATTAAGCTACAGCTAAATTGTCACAGCTGCCTTTTATTGACTCGAAGGGCAAATGTCACAATGCTTCTTAACCACATGCTGTTACTATGATTAATTGATGAGCATTGCTACAGATACACACACACACACACACTAGCAAATTAATATTCATGTCTTCCATTGCTCGTTCACATTCAGGAGACACACTTGGTAAAAAAAAGCCCAAAAAAAAACCAGCAATAAAACAACCACGTCAAAATAAGGGACATGGTCGCTTCCTTTGCCTTGAAAGCTCTGTAGAAATTAAGATTCTCATGTTTTTAAATCTAAAGGTGCTATATAAACACGAGGAACGTTCCATGTGTAGTGTTTTCAACAATATTCTATTGTCAACTGTTAATATTGACGTCTTCATCAATCAAGTCATCACTCTTGTGAGTTGAGAGTTGTGAGGAAAACCAGCTGCACACTCGCTTACTGACTCAGTAAAGAGGGATTCTACAGGAAGTAGATCATTGTTAGATTGTGTGAAGTGGAACAGAGGCACAGGATGGAGAATTACAGGAAGGATAAAAGTACTTGTGTGTTGTTTCTGTTGAGTTAATCTCCAAGAAATTGGATGGTCAAACGCTGCATGGCACGAGGCTAAATAAACATTTGAAGATTGCAGGTCAGGAGCTCAACGGGCAGGCGTCATTTCTGCATTTGCTTGTTGGTTTTTAAGGGAACATTCAATCAGACTGACAAAGACTTTGTGTCCTTGGCAGCAGGAGGAAGCCTGTGTGCCCGTGCCTCTGTGTGTTTCCACTGAAGACGGCTGAGGAGCAGCACAATCTCGATGGCGAGAAACTTGGTGGTGGAGGAGAATCATCATCTCTGACAGTCGTCCAGCTCGCGTCTGACAATCGCGGCAGATTGGCAGAGAGACGAGTCCCTCGTCGGTTCACATGGCAGATTAATACGTTACCAAAGTAACTAAATAATTCTGTGAGGAGATAGTACATCTCATATGGAGGAGGACAAGGAAATCCTGTGAGGGATAATGACTCAGAGTGAGTGAGCTGCCGGACTTATCTTGTTCTATCAAATGTGCAGCCTCAGACATTTCATTAACTCAAGCGCCTCTCTGCAGTGGCATTATATTTATTTTTTTCCGTCAAGATGGGGAACTCATGAAGATGGAGGACACCTCTCATTGTCATTATGTTGTTATGTGTCCGAAATATCAGCCGCATTTGTTGCTGCTGCTGAAATGGAGTAGTGGAGAAAATGGCACCGTCTTATCTCCTGTTATCTCTACGTTAACTGCAGCTACTTCTGTAAAGGGGATCGGTTTCCGATACCATAACTTGACTCATCTGATGTGAGAGGTGACTTAAATCCTGAAATTCTTATTTGATACTTGATATTCCACTTTGTTCTAACTTAAGTGACATTTAAGAATCACCTCTCACTGCGTCACGGTGCATGCGGTGATGCGAAGCGCCCTGAAATTCCCCCCTGTCGTCGGTGCAGGTGTTTAACGCACAACACACAGGGACGGCTGATTAGCAAACTGCAGGTATCAGGGAAATCAGTCCAAAAATAGCCCAAATGTCTGGTTCATTGTGGAGTAGCTAAATGTAAATGAACCAAGAGCCTCGCACCTGAAGAGAGCAGCAGATCTGTGCAGGTGTTCAACTTAAAATACATCTCATATTAATAAACAGACATGACTCTCTCGATGACGTGCATGCAATCTGATTTTTCGTCGACATATGTGCGACATGCACCGTCAGGTTAGGGCTGGTATGTCATGCTAAACGTATTTAGACTTGATTTAACAATTATTACATTAATAAAGATATGTACAATGACAAGTCATAATGTGATACTTCAGGCCTGCAGAACAAGGTGCTCAATCAGAATCATGTGCTGAAAACAAACAGGTTGTATAGTTGCAGTGGATGAATTTGGTTTTGTGCCAAATAATCTTTACTACAAACACTTTTTCAGAGGAATTTCTGGGGGGAAAAAAAGGTAGTGAGGGGGTTGTACGTTGCGTCATCAATCCGGACGAAGACCATTTTGGAGGCTCAGTAACGTTCAAGTTTGTTCAGCGCATTTCTTGTCCGGTGAAAGATGAAATGATGTTATAATCACGGAAACTTTGAGTTATTTTCATAACTGTATCTTCAGCGTTTTATGGGCTTAGTGAGAAAAAGTTAATAGCTAACGATGTCGGATAGGAGACGGAAGGTAGAATTTTTCGGGATAGTCGTTCCAGGACGAAGGATTCACCTTGTGCGGATCGTTACCTCCTATTAACGCAATTTATTATTGCTTCTCTATGTGTTCTAGCTGCTTCTACACATTTTCCTTTGCCCTTTTGTGGTTTGACACATCGTCAAAAAATTCAGCGCGCAGTCCATTTACGTCACAGTGCCTCCAAGATGGCCGCGCATCCAGGTGAGTGACCAAATTGTGACGTCAGTGCACACCCTCTATTCCAAAAAACACACGAAAGACATGCAGGACACGTGGATCAGAAAGTCTCTGTGACCGATCACTTGTCCTCAGGTGTACCGCACACCTGAGCAGCATTAGTGACCTCCACAGCTGCATTTTAACATGTTGCATTAGCTGTGGCCTCATATTCAGCCTGTAATTATGAAGAAGCAGCCATTAGTGAGCATTTACAGACCAGCTGTCTGTCTGTGCCATGGGGCAAATATAGAAATACTGTAAGTTTGGCTGCGAGAGGACACTTACCCTACAAAATGGGACCTCCTGGTGATGAAATCTACACAGCTTAGTCACATCTGTGGCTGCAAACCGAATCCTGCGGGTTTCCAGGAGCTTTTTTTTTTTAAAGCTGAGTTTCCAGTTGAACTTTCCTCTTCTCTCTTGGGGACAAAGGTAGAGTCAGTTTTGTGCAGACCTGAGAGACAGTTTCCAGATAAAGGCCAGCGTTGTCCTCTTTGAGAAAGCCTCGTATTTCAATCATTGGTGGCCAGAATTCCCACCTTTGCGCTGCTGTGTGTCCATGCAAGCCTTTCAGTCAAAAGTGTGAGAGATTGGGTGAAGCTGGATCCCTTTTTGTTCACCTGCAGCTCAGTCCATCACTGAAGCCAAAGCTGGTCCATGAGCAGCGGCTGTGTTGTGCAGCTCAGCAGCAGCAGCAGCAGCAGCAGCTCTCCTCAGCTTCTCCTCCCTCTCTCCTTCCTCTGCTTCTTGTCCTCCAACTCTGGTGAAATCCAGGAACTCAGATGTGATCCTAATGCGGCTTCCACGGTAATAATAAAGAGACTCTCTTGTGAGGACGGCTCTTGTCATCTTAATTGTTTTTTCTGGGCACATGTGACTTCAAACAGCCGCTGCCTCGCTTTGTTATCTGGGAATATTTTTAAACTCCTGCTGGCGCTTTTGGGTCTAATGGTCCACCGAGCCAATTAGTTCATCACTCATCACTTACATGTAAAACAATCAGCGGAGATGCTGCACATTCATCACTCTGATATTAAGACGAGGATAATTATGGAGATGAAGCCTGTGGCTCATGCCAACTCCGAGTGGCACGCAGCCCTGCTGCACATTACGCGCACCAAAAGCGTCTAAATAAGATCCTACAGGTTTTTTTTTTTTGGTTTTTTTTTTTACACGCGATGTCTCGAGGACGTGCAGCTGCAGCTCAGCAGCATCTCACTGATACACATACATACATTTGCGTGTGGTTGTTTTCTGACGTGCTGCTTGTTTTCTTAGCTCGGTTGATTTAATCTCCGCTTCACCCTGCGTTCCGTAACGACGTTCCCTTAATCCACAGATCCATTACGAGGAGGAGAATCCGGTGCCAAATTGACGCCGGTGTCCGTAGTGCACGCGCCGCGGTCCGTCACAGTCCGTCACGCCTAATTTTGATTTAACAGCAGTGCGTGGAAAAGGGGCGCTGGGTAAACGTAGTAGTCTCTCCCATGAGGGCGGAGATAGTGCGCGAGATAGACAGGGACAGGAGAAACCAACGCCTCCTTAGGCGAGAGAGGAGAGGAGAGGAGAGGAGGAGAGTCCACCCCGCGCTGCTCCGTCTCCTTAGCACCCCGACAATAAAAGAAACTGCACCGAATAATTACCACGTAAATGAAACTGAGTAGCACGAAGTTTACTTCACTTTCTTCATTATGTAGAGTTGTCACAAAGCTTCTTCCACTGAGGCATGAGGATCACATGGAACAATCTCCATGATGGTTTGTTTTTTAGGTGCGGAAGTGATGCCCTTTTCAGTGATTAATTATAACATTTAAAGGTCCAGTGTTTAATATTAAAGATAGGGTTGGAGGTGCTGGAGAAACCGTTTGAGCAGGCTACATTTCAATTCAAAAGTTCACGCCCCTTTCATTTCAGACTTCCCCCCAGAAGCTCCGCCTCCAGAGCACAGGAACGGGCAATGCTTGTCATGAGCACTGCAGCATTGGTGACTTTCTGTACTTTCAGGTGATGCTATCTTTTTTGGATACAAGCAAAACAAATAAAGTAAAACAGTCTAGTAGAAACAGAGCCACCATGTCATCACTCTGCTACCGCTCAAACGCAGCATGGCTCGCTCTGCGTCAGCCTCTTTCTTGACCGTAGCTGTCCCAAAAACCCTTTTTTGTTTGCGACCAACACCTGTTGTTGGCGCTTTTTCTGCCATAATGTTTCTGCGACTGTCTCATGTCTTGTTGAATGTTTAGAAACCTGGCATAAGCTCTGGCGTTGTCTTCTGAGCATGCGAGATTATTGCACAAAGAGGGGTACATGCATGCGGGGGAGACGGGGTCTAGATGGCAGTTTGATTGACGCATCACGGCCCGAATGAATGAAGTGAATTTTCATTCGGGGTTTACAAGTATCACAACTATGAACTTAAAGTAGTTTTGTAGTCTTAAGGTCAGTTTATACTTTCCTCTATTTTACATCCGTCTGTCCAAAACATTGTTTCCGTCACTACCCTACATACCTCCATGTCTCTTGCATTGGTGCATTAGTTATGCAATATTTCCCAGTAGCAGGTATCAACAAACATAGCGACCATTGAAGAGGATATTTTACACAACACAAGCAGATTTTGTGGCAGTGGAATGTGAGACCGCTAAATATAATTAATCTGAGATCAATGGTGAGCGGCGTTTTCGCTATTTCCGTCTGTCCGCCACAACAGGGATAAACCAGTGAGCTCTGACAGTATGTTCTAAATTGGGCGGTGCTTATTGTGACCCTCATGTGGAGGATAAAGCAGTAGAAGATGGATGGATATATAGTTGGGGCTCCCTGCTCCATCTCTCCATCAGTTTGGGGGTCCTTGACCTGAAACAGTTGAAGACACCTGGTCAATTGAGTAAGAAGTAGAGTAATTTTCCCATAGACCTCCATTCGAACAAAGTTCTTAGTTCTAGCACGGTGTTCTCATTTTACTGATTCTTATTTGATTGTGTATTTTATTCAGGTTATTTTATTGTGTGTTTTTCTTTGTATGTGAAGCACTTTGAGTTCCTTGCAGGTGTAAACTGCTATATAAATAAACACTGTGCTGTAGCTAGACCTACATGAGGTCTATGTTAATGTGTAGCTCAGTTGAATAATATAAAGATATAGTTGCACTGTGCTCGATCTTGTGCGACCATGCCTTTACATTTTTCAACCAAACTTCACATTAGCATAGATGAGATACTGTTATATGACTTTTTTCAAAGCAATACTTTTTTTTTTTTAGCAGAGTTATTAATAGAATGTTGAAAAGCCACCTTTCTGCAAGGCTAACAACTGTTTTGAAAAAGTCCAGATCCATATCTACATCACCACCAAAATCAAATAATCTCTTTCTTGGGCCATAACCTACATCACCAAAGGATCTCAACAAAATCTTTATTGAAATCTTACTCTTTGGGTTCTACTGTTCACAGGAGCACAGACAAACAAACAGGAGGTCATGATAACTCTTCACATTGACCACATTTTAATAGGACAGAGAGGGAGAAGGTTTTTTTCTTTAAAAAAAAAAACCCAACCTACTCTTAGTCAGCTGACAACCACAGTTTCCTGTTAACAAGATCCCCTGGGGCCTGAACACCCAGGTTCATGGTGTAGAAAAGAGTTTGTGGTAAAACTTCAATTTAACTTTGGTTTTTGGAAGTTAAGGCAGATTTGACTTTTCTGACCTTGCTTTTTTTGTTGTTACAGACTTTGATTTTAACACCCTTGCTGCACTGCCACATCCACGTGTACGTGTGAATGACGAGGCCGAGATGAACAGTGTAGTGAGTAACTTTTATATGACCTTCACATGAGATGGATGGATGGATATATAGTTGAGGTCCTTGGCATGAAAAAAGTTGAAGACACCTGGAGTAAGAAGTAGATTCA
The DNA here is from genome assembly GCF_019176455.1 of Solea senegalensis. NCBI lineage: Eukaryota > Metazoa > Chordata > Actinopteri > Pleuronectiformes > Soleidae > Solea > Solea senegalensis. Next base: position 4,366,836 of record NC_058039.1, on the reverse strand, counting down.
TTTTCCCATAGACCACCATTCGAACAAAGTTATTTGTGCGAACAGCCCTCTGGTGACCATTCGTAATATTCTTACTTCCTGATTGGCTGAAAAACTATATCTAGCCTAGCAGTTTACTCTGGTTCAAAAACATACCAGTAGCACGGTGACGGTGAGAGTTTGTGGAAACTTCAAATTACCAAGAACAGCATCTGTTTAGGCATGAAAAGGCCACTGTAGGGAGTAGTGAGTGGACGAGTCCTCGATGTGTTACAATCTGCAGTCTCACCATTAGTTATGTTACATACTGGACCTTTAAACTGGGCGGGTTAGTTCCTGGAGGTTCAGAAAAGACAGAGTCAAGATTTCCCGTGATGCAGGTCTATGGAAAAACCTCTTTAACATGTAATCACCAAGTTTGACCGTCTGGAATTACCTTTACCTGGTGAATATGTGGTCTACTGATGACACTTTGAACATTTTTCTAACACCTGTCTCTGTAGGTAACTGTTAGTCTGCTATTTTCCCCACAAAAGAAAGAAATGATATGTCCAGTGAGGAGTTTACCAAACAGCTGTAGGAAATACTCTAAGTGGAGTTCACACAAGTCTGAGGTCATGTTTCCGTTTCAATGTGTTGCACATTTGAACTGGATTTGAAGATCGTCTGCACATGAAAATGCTAATTTAAGCACTTCTCCCTATCCACTGCTCTCCAGTTAGTTGCAATGATGCACCTGCAGTGGAAGAGAGCACAGGCAAATGATATTATTTCAAAGCAAAACCATAAAATGTTGACTTAAAGGAAAGTACATGACATGTGTTTCAAAGCGGCTCGTCGTGTCCACACCTGCCTGATCTGTGACTCCAGTCCATCATCATCGCGTCTCTCCACGTCCCCGAAGTACGTACAGCTAAGCGACCTTTTAGAATTCTCTGATTCGGCTGCATTTCCTGTTCAAGTGAAGGGACTTCATTTGAGTCGTTTCAGCCCTTTTTTTTGTAGTGAAGAGGTGCAGCTGATTTCGAGGACAGATAATCATAGGGGAACTGTGTTCTCAAAACAACTTGATTTCATCAGTGACTCACAGGAGACCTGCTCAAAGAGGGCGACCTCGCGTCAGGTACAGAGGATAAACACCGAGGTCAGTGCTCACACACACACACCAGACATATTTATGTCAGCCTGGAGAATAACTGTGACCCTGTCCTTCAGTGATATTTCTCTGTTAAAAAACAACAGTCTATGCGTGACTCATTTGGATTTTAAGTAGTCTGTAATCGGTTTTATTTTGGTTTCCGGGGGGGGGAGAAAACAAAAATAGTCCATCAACAAAAGGTGGAGACGTGTGTAGGCAACACCTAATGTCCTGTTCCAGAGGGTTTTTATTTTAATATGGGCTTTGAAAACATGTTACATAAATATACACATTGCTAATTGCTCTGAAAGTCGCTCTTTGTGGGCATATATTGAAAGTTGTACATAAATATCCAGTGTGACTCATGGTCCGTTCCTCACAAACATGAGTCTAATGCTAAACTGTGGATATCAAAGCACGACTGATTAATGATAACCTTTTCTCTAAATGGGATTGAAATCGTTAAAGGTGCACGCTGCTTGTTTTCACAGTGTGTTTGTGAACTGGCCGTCTATTTTAACATTTGTAAAGCAGGAGGGATTTGAATGATAATACAGCATGGAGCAGAGGAGTTTGTTTTAAAGTCTGACCCGAGACACTGGGCAGCACATGACGTCCTCAAACACACACCAAAAATAATATATGAACTGGAAATGACACATCTCCACTCTTTAACTCTCAACCCTCACTCAATCTCACACACACACACACACGTCTCCATGGAAACTGATTTTCTTTTTTTTTAAATCGCTGGTCTGTTTAAAGAAGAGATTGAGAGAATATACAGTATATGAATTTATATACTGAATGCACGGCAAAGACACAAATCCACTGGATTGAGACCAATCCAAGAGGATTAAGAGATATTTAACACACAAGGTCACCTCCAGAATATTAACTAACGAGGTCATTAAGATTTAATGAACTCTGCTCTTAAATATTTCATTTTTACCTGCCAATCCACGTCAACTTCAGTGGAATTTCAATGGACGTGATCAAGGTTTTTTTTTTTTTACATTAGTTGTGAACACAACAGCCCGACGCCACGACCGTGCAAACGCAAAGCAGGCTCGAGCATTGAAGAGTAAAATGTGAAAGAATGAAAGTTACACGGATGTTGCAGATAGCAGGAGAGAGGGAGAGAGAGTGAGAGAGAGAGAGAGAGGGTGGGCAACAGAAGAGGGGAGAGGACAAGGGAAGGAGTACAGCACCGAGTACAGCACAGTACACCACCTACACTCGTCTCCATGGCAACTACCACACTAGAACGAGTGATAATGCAGTTCCCTCGCTTCCTATTCTGAAAACTGTTCAATTGGTACCATATGCACTGTGCACTATGTGGGAGACAAAGCTGTGTGTGTGTGTGTGTGTGTGTGTGTTGCGATGTCGAGGATGATATGTGGAGTTTTTAAGAAGCGCCACAGTTTAATGCGTCTTAAACACCATTATTGAATATGTGTTTCATCCGTTTATCCACCAGAGACACTGGCTTAGCCCCACACTGAATTTATCATCATCGCTTCAGGGGGTAACTTGTTATTTTTAATTTCATTTCGTTTTCTGCTCTTGTGTCTTCTTCTTCTTCTTCATCATCGTCGTCGTCGTCGTCCTCCTCCTCCTCTCCAAAGCAAACAGCACAGTGTGTGGGCAGCAAAATGTCTCCAAAGAAACTAATATTGAGGTTGATAAAAATGAAAAAAGTGCCACAATAACATCTAGTCTTAGCCTCTTTTTATTTTTAAACACGGTTTTGAGCGGCGCGGCTTTAACGCGGTCACATAATGAAGACGTGGACGTGCTGTTGTCTGTTGTTAACTGTGTTGATAACATGATAAAAGTCCAGTGAAATCTTGAGACGATGAGTCTTTGCTACACCCACGGCTCCTTTTTTTAGCCATCTCTTCCAACGGCCTTTCATCCAACTCTGGACTCTGGACTCTGTGTTAAACAGCCGGAGGAGCTGTTAAAATAACTAACCAAGAGGTTTTTATGCTGTCATTCTGATGTGAATTCATCGAGCAGACTGCCATGATTAATACCAAGCACAGTCTCTCTGTCTGTCTGTCTGTCAGCCTCAGCTGTATATAAAGCTGGAACTGGTCATACAGTGTAATCAGGGCCAGGAGTTGTCAGGACGTCGTCTGCCTCTGCTCGTTTGCACCAAGACAGAGATGATCACATGACTGAGTCAGCAGTGAAGACGTTTGTGGCTTGTATTGCGGCTTCAGGACGCAGTTAATACTGACTCTGTTTTAGAGCTGACATGTCTTAAAGCTGCAGTGCGTAACTTTTTTTCTTGTTGCTGTTGCTCATCACGTATCATTCTGCTTTTGTTCGCGTGTCCTTCATCTGGAAAAACTGCTCAACGACCCGCACTATAATTTACGGCGATTCTCTGTGTTTTCAGTCATACAAATCACTTCCTGTGTGCAGCGCGCGCGGGGGTGGGGGTGGGGGGCAGTAAACAGGAAGTGTCAGAGCAGACTCCACCTGTCGAGGAGACAAAGGTCTGTTGGAGTGCAGGGAGAACTCCTTAAGACCTTCTGTGACTCAGCCATCTTTTTTTGGAGTGGTCCGCTGGGGCAGTAGCATCACAGCTGCGGACAGGAAGAGGCTGGACGGGCTGATTTAAAAAAGCCAGCTCTGTCCTCGGACGTCCCCTTGACCCTGTGGACGTGTTGGGAGAGAGGAGAATGACGATCAAGCTATCAACCTCTCCCACCCCCTGCAGGACACCATCACTGCACTGGGCAGCTCCTTCAGTAACAGACTGAAACATCCTCACTGTCTGAAGGAGCTGGTACTACAATATGCATATATTATATCCCATGTTCAATCTCTGTTTATACTGTAATTATCAAGCCCATGTATATATTCTGGAAACTGTCTATAATGTACATTCTTTTTTATAGTCTTATTGTTAATATCTTTCTATAATGTACTTACTATTTATTCTGTATTTATTTATCTTTATTGTCTTGCTGCTGTGAAAATGTAAATTTCTAATAAAGGACGATCTTATTTCATCTTAACTTATCTTACAATAGTTTGTATTGAGCATTTATTTACATTTAAAAGTGACGTACATGCTGTTGTGGTGTTAAAACTGAATACAGAAGAGAATAATACTGACAGAAAAAAAACAATCCATGCTTATCCATGTTCACTGTTGGCACTTTCCCACTGCACGGCTCAGCTCTACTCGGTTCGCTATCGGACGCGTCGTCACAGCGCGGCTTCGCGAAACACAAACGCACAAACTAGTGTTGAGTGGCTGTTTTCAGTCTGACTCATTAGACTCAGTTAATTAAAAAGATGAGTTCAGTACTTCCTGTACGATCGCCGGCTTTTCAGCAGCGCTGTCGCTAAATACACCAGACTCCTCTGTTAAATATTGAGATTTTAGACATTTCTTTGCTAAATGTTGGCGATTAACGCATGTTTTCAGGATGTTTGAGTCTTTTTTGTTCGCTTTGCTCATGACTCTTCCAGTGACGACACTCTCTGGCTGGACTGTTGGCGTCACATTTTAGTATCGGCTCAGCTCGGCAAATAAAAAGCACCATTTGATTCCGATGAGCCTTGTTTTGATGTCAAAGGACAGATCAGCTCCATCTTTTACACGATACATAACACGTTTGTGCTGATGCATTTACCACCAAAACACCACCAGCAGCTTCAAGTTTAAAACACAGCTGACATGATTCTAGGCAGGAAACCATCAGTGTACGAATCTCTTTACAATCTGTGCCTAGTGAAGAATTTATGTGATATTTCTGGAACATATTGGATTTTAAATGTTCTCCTTTTCTCATATCTGATCCAGTGATTTTGACTCATATTGAACGTAAACCACTCCTAAGTATCACATCAGCTCGTCTCTGGTTATGTCAGACATTTGAAGCGTGTACAGTAATTGGAATAAAACGTGCTCCAGAAGAGTGAGACTTAAGATTTAGAACGTAATAATGACACAATTATCTCTTTGGAGAGCTGCTCTGCCGAACGTCATCAGCACATTACGGGCACAGTGGGAGACAATCTGCTCGAGTGCAACACAATCCTTTGGCAGAAATGTCAAATCGGAATTTGGGGAGCCTTCCTGTGAAGGTAAAAAACAAAAAGAAAACCAACTATCTCAACCATCTGCTGGAGGCTTAACTGACATGACGGCACGCACAGCAGGGAGGACGACCGAGGAGAATTCAAGGTGACGCTGTCATCCTCATCAACTGTGAGTCCAACAACTCAAGGTCATTGAGTTAACACATTATTTTGTAAGCACTGAAAGCTGTTTGACTCAATATTTACATTACTTCTCTCTCCCACTTGGGTTTTACATACAGAGAGGCTGAAATGGCCACAGGCTGCAGGACGTTGTGAAGGAGAGCGAGATTTGTTCACTGAATGCGTGGGTCAAAGGTCCTTCTCTGGTCACTCACTCAGTGCTGGATATGTACAGTGTACGTATACTATGTGTGTGTGTGTGTGTGTGTGTGAGAAGGTCCTGGAGGGATCAACACAACAGTATTAGTTGCTGTGATGCACCAGACAATTTTGCCATTAACCTTGAGCAGAAAAAAAAACAAACTTCTTACCTTCATACCAGTGTCACCACCAGCTCCACTCAATCTAGTGCTTGTAAATCATTATGGTCTGGCTTTCAGAGATAGATGCTGTGATGTGACTGGAATTATTCAGTCTTATTTCACCCGGTGCCTGAGAATCATTTGAAATTTCCATTGAAGACAAACTAAATCACGTTTTAATGTTTTCTTTATTTTCAAATGAGCAATGGGAAGCAGCAGAAAAGATGAAAAGACAAGTATCTCGAGTGATTAAAAATAACATTATTACTAGTAAACCATGTCACTTAGCAAATGTTTGAAATATTGACTTTATTTTTTGTACATTTGTAAACACAGAGCATCCGAAGTGTAAAAAGAAACAAAAACAAAGGCAAATCATTAAAAATCACAGCTCGGGCAGCTGTGATTTTTAATGATTTGCCTTTGTTTGGTTGTTTTTACACTGTGCAGATGCAAACATTTAAATCTGGTGTTTTTCATCCACTCAGTCTGCATTTGTTTGGGGAATGACGTACAAAACAAACTGTTTGGAAATGGAATTAATGGCACTGCACTGAAAATGCTTGCCTCCTTTTGCCTTTCATGACTTCAGCTACTTTAGAGTAACAATCCCAAAAAGTCTGGAACTCCTGGTGCCAGGGACCATGTGTGGATAGAGATAAGAGTTCCTTTGGTTTTCTCCTCCAGTCACACAATCAAGTTGCTCGACTTGAATTGAAAAACTTAAAAAAAAAAAAAGAAGAAAAACAATGTTTTAAGTCTTTACAAAGCAAACCTATGTTGCAACCGCACTCTGCTTCACGACCATTTTTTGGCGAGTGCCCTTAGTTGCAGAGGAGTCGAGTCCCGTCATCCCTCCCGACGTGTTGGGGAATCCGTGAGCGGCCACGTATTTGCGATACGCTTCTCGAATGATGCGGAAGGCTCGGGCGTTGGCGTAGGGGATGTCGGTGACGGGGTCTCGGTACAGCGCTGCCTTGTGGGTGACGGGACAGACCTCCTGGACGGGGAGCTGAGGACTGGACTGTGCGCTGAGAGGAAACGCCGCCTCGAAAGCCTCGTCGTCACTGAACGTTATGTACGTACGGGAGCACAAGCCTCCAGCAGGTTGCTGGGACGGAGTGGTGGGATTCTGTGGCGCAGGGACGTCCTGGTCCAACCTTTGAAGAATGAAAGGTAAAACAAAAACGACATCTTAGTCAAAAATGTACTTGATTTTCAGTTCATTTTCTGCAGCCTCATTTAATGTTTTTTTTTTATCTTATCATTCAATTCAATTCAATTCAATTTTATTTGTATAGCGCCAAATCATAACATACATTATCTCAAGGCACTGTACATAGACAACCACACAATGAGCAAGCACTAGGCATCAGTGGAGAGAAAAAACTCCCTCTTAACAGGAAGAAATCTCTGACAGAACCAGGCTCAGAGATGTGCGGTCATCTGCCTCGACCGGTTGGGGTGAAAGGAAAAATGGGGGACAGTGGAGAGGTGTATCATCTTCCCTGATTTTATCTTGCTAAGTGGATTTTTTTATCCAGCGGTTTTATCTAATCTGTTTTAATTGGATTTCAATTTTTTGATTCCCTTGTTCGTTTTGTTGCTTGTTGTCCCTTTTAATGGATTCTAATCTGTTTTTATTTTCTGTTAGGGACTTTGTTTTTGCACTGTTAAAGAACATTATTTTGCTAAGTGCTGCTCAGTAAATGCAGATTATTATGATAAAGAACGAGTCTACAGTTAAAGTCGAGCACACACATACCCTTCAACATCGACATTTTCTTCTTTCAGGACGGAGTGGGAGACGAGGGGCATCAGGACCGAATGGTAACGGATTGTTGGTCCCTCAAAACGCCGCTTCTTGTGGACTTGCTTCTTCTTGTCTGCCTCCAGGCGTTCATAGTTCTCTGCACACAGAAAATTAACATTATTTTAAAAACAATAACAGTATCAGCACAATATCTATAGAACCAAGTAGTCAGCAATCCTGCTTTGCGGTCTATCTAGGTGGCAACATATACTTTTTTCTGATTTACTTTATCAATAACATTGTGTATATTGAAGTTTAAATGTTATTTTGATAAACCAAGAATAAAAAACTGCAACCACAATTCAAGCGCTAACCTAGTGATCGAATGTTGAGCTCAGCAGTTATCTTGGCCTCAGCCAGCAGCTCCTCCTGTGTCAGGGGCCGGTCACGATGAGCACCTCTCCTTCTCCGTGGGGCGTCCTGACGCTCTTGTAGGCGCAGATTGGTCTTGCGTGTATGTTCACTGGTGGACTGTCGCACGGACTTGCGGGCTGCTGAATAATAAAACCATAGATGAAGACTCACATTTAAGGGGAAATTGCTGGAAACTGAAAGTTTGAAGAGATCTTACTCTCGTTAAAGTCTTGGAATTCTGGTGGAATTCGTCTTTTCAGCTCCACTTTTGTTTTCTCTGTCTTCTTCTGTTCCTCTGAGGGCTTTTTGGGTTTAGGTTTTGCCACCTTTATCGGTTCCTTGATGAAAACAAAAATAGAAAAGTCATATATGTGTAACAATAAAGAAGATATGCAAGAACGTTCCCAACAGCAATACTAGTGGCCACAATTTGATCAAATTTCCAATGTGTAGTAGCAAAGTGAAATTAATTATCCTTTTACTCCCTTGAACACTTTTGGGAGAGAAACATTACACAGTCAGCTTATAAAAAAAACACACAGGGGCTGAAAAGTACACATTACATTACTATTATCATTGAGAAAAAAAACTTCACTGATAATGCAAGTAAATTTGATTTGAGAGGAAAAAGGCATTTTATTTTCCTTTTTTAAAATCTCTCTTTTAAAGCAAATGGAGAGTGGAGTCAGAGTCTGACAGCTGCTGACAAGGCCTTACTTTATAAGCTTTAGTGACGACTCGACTTTTCCGCCGAGGTGCATCCTCCTCCTGGTCGCTGTCTGGCTCGTCTCCCTCGTCAATGTCGAAGTCGCTGTCGACTTCGTCCTCTGTGTCTGAATGGTCTCCATGATACTCATCATCTCCCGATTCCTGAAAGGAGACAAGAATGACAACTATTCAGTTAATGACACCGGATTAATGGAACACACCTGCTAATGAGTTACGAGGTTTTGTACATGTTTTATTCAGACTTTATGACACAAACATACTAAAAGTAAAGTCAGCCAGGCAGGTAGCTTAATGTACATGTACACAACGTGATACCATCGGGATAGGAAAATGGTGAAGTAGGTAAGTTTAGGGCTTGCGAGTAATAGGTTAGCTGTTTGATCCATAAAGAGTGTTGAAATGTCTTGTTTTGTCCACAAACCAGAATTATTTAGATTTAAACAAATAAACCAGAAAATATTTACATTTAAGAATCTAAAAAAGGCAGAGAACTTCAATTATTAAACAAAACAATCAAATAATTACATGAATATCAGAACAATAACTTTTTTTTAATTAATTATAACATATATATATATATATATATATATATATATATATATATATATATATATATATATATATATATATAATATCCCATGTGCAATATGCTGTAATTTCATATAAATTTGTACTGTTCATAGTGTGAATATCAAGCCCATACTGTATATATTCTGGTAACTTAATGTCTATAATGTACATTCTATTTTTTTACCTTTTAATAGCCTTATTGTTGACATTTTTCTATATTGTACTTTCACAGATGTGAAAATGCATGGCGGCCTTAATTTTAATTGTTGTAGCCCTAGTAAAGTTATTCAGGTTTCTCACACTCACTCACTGACCTACAAGGAAGAATTACAGAAAAGCAGCTGTGTGTGTTTTTAAGTCCAAGCAAAATTCAAACGTAATACAGCGAACAGGTTCATGTAGTGTATTTACAGGAAAACATTATAACACCGTTGTTCATCAACACTTCCAAATCACTTTCATAAACATGACGTCGTACCCCGTCAGTTAGCAGTACTTTTTAACAGCCAAAATCAAGCCGCGGTGATAAAAACGCAAAATCTAAATTTAAGTATGTGAACAGGCACAGTCACACCACACTGCTTTCTAAAAGAGCAGCAGGAATGACTGAGGCATCTCAGGATATGTCTGTGATTTTCTTTTTTTAAACTAGCTACTCTTGTTACCTCAGCTGAGTCTAACGTCAGAACTGTCAGAGAAGAAACTGCCAAATCTGCCTACACACGTTGACCATTGATCCAACAGCTGTTTGAAGAAAATTTGCAAGAATGTGAAACGAGGAAACAAATCATCATCTGATTTCACATTAAGTTCCTACACTTAAGCATACAATGTCCTTACATGCAGTATATTTAGAAGCCTCGCTTCTTAGAGTCTAATAAAAGAAACACTAGCTCTGACTGGGCTGGACCAATATGTACATAGGCATGATTCACTGCTGAATATTGTTTACTGGATTCTTGAATTTGTATGTGTTTTTCTTCTCTTGCAATCACTTGAGTATAGACAAAGCCAAATATAATAGACATCGCTCTCTCTATCTCGCTTATTCAATTTTGTGCAGTCTGAGAATAAATTGTTTTATTAACTGCAGCAATGACGGCACAGAAAGTCAAAGTGACATAGCTTTAAGGTTTAGAATAAAATACTAATTTGAGAGATATTTGGACATACTACTAAAAGTAACAATAATACACACTACCTTCAAAAAATGTGGACACTGTTTTGCTTCTGCTTTTAGCGACACATGTGATGTGCCCTAATAATAGGTGTTTCAATTCTTTTCTCTACCTCATGAATATTAATTGTGTGAAATATTGAAAACACTTCCCTACCCTACTTTATGTTCAAACATAGTTCCTAAGCAAAATTAAATCAAGCCAAAATGGTGTAAACCGTTGATCTGTTTCCCACACGCTCAAATGTTATTTTAATCTATAATGACTAAATTTTCAGTTTACTGTCACAGAGGAGATAAAAAAACTGATTTCATTTAGTTATCAATTGATAATCAATTAATTGTACAGCCCTAGCTAGAAGACAGATTTAATGTTTTAGTCTATGACTGTGCCTACTTGATTAGTCAAGTAAACAAAAGCCTGGGACTACCCAAGAACATGCACATTTGGGGATTAGGCATATTAACTTGACCGTAGGTGTCAGTGTGTGAGGATGGTTGTTTGTCTCTATATGGCTCTGTGATTGACTGGTGACCTGTCCAGCCCACCTGACTCCCCACCCCACCCTCAGGTGGAGGATAAAGCAGTAATAGACGGATGGACTCTATTATATACACACAGTACACAAGGTAAAGTACAATAATTCTATTGATAAAGACGTTATTTTAACTGTATACTGTTTATCAGGTCCAGTGCGTTGGTACAGTTTGTTTTCAATGTTTAACATACCCCACAGAAAATTAAGTAATACTAACACTAGATAAACTAGATTTAGACGGCTATTACCTGATACGATCATGTATGCGTTGAAAAAATTTGCTAAATATATATAAATATCAACGAAACGTATTTAAGTGATTCAATGTTATTACTGCTGTTCGGTGTAGCTACCATAGGCTACCGCGTTAGCTTATTCTATGTGAATCGATTCACTCAATCCACTCACGTCGTTAAAGCCTCCGTAAGTGGTCTTGTAGAACTCGTCCTCTTCTTCAGCATCCAGTAATTTGGACATGCGGTTTCCCGCAGTCTTTCTAGGCTGTCGACCTACCACCAAACTCATGATGTTTGATTTCTATACAAACAAAGCTGAATTACGCTTTGTTAGCTCGCTAATGTTAGCTCGTGTTGTGCTAACTTTTATGGAGATTTACTCCGACAATACGTCCTGTATCTTCTCAACTATATGTTCGGTTTCGTGTTACATTTAAATTGAATAGTGTTTAATTCACACACATGTGTTTAATCAGTAATAACGTTATCTAACTATATATAAATCTACTGATATCCGATGCTAGCCGCTGCCTTCAATAAACTAACCAACACTTCCGGGGCAGGTGACGTACTTCCGGCGTACGGGGGTAAAATTGTATTCAAAATAATTTTCTCTTTACTAACATATTATTGACTGCGTGTTCTCATTTTACTTTTTATTCAGAGTGACTTGATCAAACAAACTGTTATTTACTGCCTTAAAGCTACATGTATTAGTGTTATTTACATGAATCCATTTACGCTATCTCATCTGTTGTCATGGAAACTGGTGATGCTGACACTCAGAGAGCAAATGTATTGCCATGGCAACAACATTACTTGTCTTAACCAGCTTGTGGTAGTTTTGACAAATGTTATAAATCATCTTTATGTTCATGTTATTATAATTTTCAAAAACACACACTCTCCCTCTGTGTGTGTGTGTGTTTGGACTCTGAGAACCACAAAATAAGCACACCAACATATACAAAGTGACATTTCAAAAAACACACAAACACTTTATTGTATGCTGCTTGTTCAAATATATATATAAAAGTAATTTATTGGTACAGTAAAGTACAGTCAGTATAATATGTGCAATGTTGGAATAATGTTTCAAAAAAATGAAAAGTAAGTAAACAAGTGAACATAAAATAAGGTTTCCAGATAATATATACATGCATATGTATATTTCCTTAAAACAGCTGTAGCCTAAATCACAAGATTAGTTCATCTGACTGGTCTATGACTTGTTATAGTGTACTTAAAGTGTTTCAATGTATACAGTAATTATTAACAATGGAAATATTTGAATAAGAAAGTTAAAAGTATTTTACTTATATATTATACAGTACACATTTTTCATCTACTACTACCTTTGGTTAGTTTGCATTTTAGTTTTAATTGAGAGAAGTACATTTGAAGCAACACAACTTGTAGTCTTTTACACTGCAACAGAAATGTCCACATTTATATGAATGTATAGATAGTCAGCCTTTCCAGTGCACAAGTTCACGTTCCATTCACTTTTAATCCTTGCAGTGATATTCCAGGTGTTAGTGCAAAATATACAGCTATCAAAACTTTCTTATATCAAGTTGTACCAAAAATGTTATTTATCGACTCATATAAGTTTCATTGTAAACCTGCTGGTCTCCATGTAGTTGCCTGTTCCTCTGTTACTGTTCGACCCGGCGCTCCGTGGCACATATGCGATTGTAGCCGTGTGCTTTATTTGCCCTTTGCTCTTACTCCAGAAGAACATGAAAATAAAACAAAGGCTCACAGAGCTGAAAAACGAAAGAAAACCGATAGCTGCTGCTATTAGTAATGTCTTGACATCAAAGGGAAGTTTCTGATTTTCATTCACACCCGGAGAGGCCGACGGAAGCTCAAACCATCCTTGAAAAGGAAAGGGTTTTTTATGAGATGATGGAAAGGCTCGGACATGAAGGCTGACAGGCAGGCTGTCGTTTCCTGCTGCATTAGATGCCACACAGTGATAAGTACCACTGTCCTGAGGCTGAGCATAACGAACCTCCAATGAGCCGTTTGTGAGAGCCCGTATTCTGCCAGTCGGTGATAAAGCCTTTAGTTGTGGGTTCAGCCAGGTCAAACGGGGCAGAGGGTCACCTTCTGCATTGCAGTAAAACATCACCGTGTGACCCTGATCAACGATCACCCTTTGAGGATTGCGGTTTAAAATCCGAGGCTGCCGACAAGTGAGCAAACCCTGAAGCTCGCCGCCAGAAAAGTCGAGAAAAGTCCAGTCCTCCAGCTGGAGGGAGGTAGTGCAAGTAGGCGAGTGTTTGCCAAAGTCCAGGTACAGGTGTCTTCTCACCACCCACAGCAAACGGCAGTCGCACGCCAGTGGGTTGTTATCAAGTCTCAGGGTTTTTAGGGTGTCCACAGACTGAAAAACGCCGGACTCAAGTGTGGTGAGAAGATTTCTGGATACATTCAACAATCTGAAATTCATTAAACCCCTGAATGCTCCGAGCTCGATGTGTAGCAATGAACCACCGACCAGATGGAGCTCCTGGAGCCGGAGCAAGTCTCCCAGCAGGTTCCCCTGAATGGAAGTGATTGGATTAAAGGAAAGGTCAAGGAATAAGAGATATACGAGATGATGCAGAGGAATGTAGGGTATAGCATGTAGGTTACCATGTCTTATGGAGAGGGATGTAAGATTTAAGCCAAAGAGGCTGTTTCCTGACAGCGTCTCTAGCCAGGGACAGTGAGAAATGACGAGCTCCTTGAGGTGCACTAGATGATGGAATGAATAGTTTGGCAAGGTGGTGAGACCCAGGCGGTGAAAATGAAGGCTCCTCAGCACACGGATTGGTGTGAGCGCTTCTGTTGGAACCGTGGTGAGGTTGCAGGCATCGAGGTGCATCTCTTGCAGACTTGTTAGTCCACTGAAGGCTTGACGAGAGATGAAAACTAAGTCGTTGTCTGCTGCGCTAATGTACCGCAGGGCCACCAAGTCACGGAAAGCGAAATCCAGGAAAACAAGAATCTCGTTGCTGCTTATGTCCAAGAACTGCAGGTTTGATAAACCAGCAAATGCTCCCACTGGAATAATCTTCAGGCGATTGCGGGCGAGACGCAGCGTGAGCAGACTCTGCAAGCCGAGAAAGGCTTCCAGGTCAACTACTGCCAGGAGGTTGTCACTTAAATCCAAGTGTAAAAGTTGTGTTAGCGTCTGAAACTGTTGATGCCCCAGAGTTTTAATCTTATTGTGGGTCAAGTTTAGTATTTTAGCATCTTGTGAGAGACTGTCAGGTGTTGTGCGGAGTTGGCCATGAGAGCAGTTCACCTGAAGCAGCTCAGTGTTACAGCGGCAGGACTGTGGACACGGCTGGAGTCTTTCAGCTGCGAGTGCCACATCTGCTGCCACCAAGTAGAGAAGTGCCCAGCACAGGTGCTGATGGACGGCGATCCCCTCAAACATCTGGTGCCGTCCCTGCATGTGTGTGAGAGTAAGAGTGAGAGGCGTGAACAGTGAGAGAGTGATGATACCCATATTTGCTCAAGTCACCTCAGGGAAAGTGGACACACAAATACAACAAACAGTCTATATCTCTAATAACAAAAATGTGTTTCACCAAAGTCCATAGAGAAAATGGTCATTTTTAGCTTGCAGGGACACGGGGGCTGCCTGTCTACTCCTGCCTTGTTTGGTAAATTAGTGTCGTTTAATCCTTTGTTTGGTAAATCCACACAAAGGATTTCAAACACCAAAATCAAAAAATGTAATATTTGAACTTACTGATGGAGGCAGCTGTGGAATAACAACTCATGCGAGCCATTATCTAAAATGTGTTTATTTTTTCTATGGACTTTGGTGTGGTGAGGGGTCAAGTATAAAAACATCAGTGTGCAGCCACATAAAGCAGCGAAAATAGACTTTAGCAGGTATAGATTTTTTAAAAATGAGTCTTTTCTAAAAGGGCTACAATCTGTTTTCCTTCGGTCCCTGTTGGCAGACACGTCATCATTGAGAGTGAGTGTCCAGCACCCAGAGAACCCATAGAAACTGCATCACTTCAAAAAAGCCTGAAACAACTCTTGGAGTTGTGGCACGTGACATTGATCTGTACTTTTAACAGAAAAATATAGCTTTATTTCTTCCTCACCTGTCAGCTAACAGGAAGAAGCTTTTCATAACCAGATGGCTGCTGATGGAGGGTCCCGTCTTCATAGACTTACAGACACTGAAAGACAAAAAAAAAAAAGAGAGAGAGAAAGCAAAGGACGTCAACGCCGCTGTCAAATTCAGACTGTAATTATGTTGTTGACAGTGTTGTGATAATCCAAGTCAGAGATGAGGCAAAGAAGTGTATCTTGAAAAGAAAAATCTCATTAGTCTTTCCCCTCACTGTAGATTTTACAGCATTAATTGTGTTTTTAAATATCATCTTCACTGCCTTTTATTCTCACTTCTGTTCTTGTTTTCTTCTTTTGAGGCCACTTCCATTCACCGACCATGTGATGAGACTGAAATCTCTGCCAAACTTGGATATGGACATGTGAGTTGAGATTATTTTTTTACATATTCAAAGGTGTAGAATACACTTACATGCTCAGGTTGATGTTTTGTGCCAAAATTGTACAAAATAATGCTACGGGCACCATGGAAATACAACCACAAACAGACTACTGGGTAAGTTAATACAAAGTGTTTGCCATTTGTGAGACTGAAGGAGGCCGGGCTAGATGTAAGCCCTGTAAACCGCTTTTAAATCACTATTAATTAAATCTCTGACCTCTAAAAGACCAACATCAATCAAACTACTTTCTGTGCGGCTCAGTGTGCTTTACATGCTGAAACATGCGGTGGACTTAAACTGTCTCATCTCTCATCCAAGAGGTCATAATCCTGGAGTCCGTTTAATTTCTTTGACAGATAAGAAGAAAGAACACGTTGTCATTACAGACGGTCATTTCGTGTTCAAAAGCAAAAAAAAAAAGAGCGCGAAAGGGCAAACGTGTACCAGATGAAATGTCATCCTAATTTACAGTGAAAGCTCAGTTATATGTTGGTCCACACTGATTGTTGACATCATTCGTTTTTGGATATTTTATCATATCAGGAGAGCACATAGTATTACTCAGCATTTTTACTTTCAGGTCGGCTCATTTAGATGCTCTGATCGCAGTGAAATCACAGTATGTGGCATTTTTGCAGTGTGTTCTGCGTCTTTAAGGGCGAGTACGTTTCATTTAGCTGTGTAAAAATGTTGAAACAACACACAGACAAAGACGTCTGGTTGTTATTCATGCCTATGATTTCACCTTTGGAGAATAAATCTTAAACTTACTGGGGGTTTTTGTTATGTTGTTTTTTTTGCAGACCCAGCAGGCAGATATTTTGAATTTTGTTCAATTTTGTAGATTTCATTATAGAAAAAACATACAATTTTGCATTCTATTTAAAGTTGATTCATTGTTGATGTAAAAAAACAGTTTAAACGTATTGTTTTCCTCCAACATATTACCGAACATGCAGCTAAATAATTGGCAGCACTATTATTCAGGCTTTATGTAAGACTACAAACATTTCTTCTATAATAAGCCCCCTTCTTTTTTTGTTATCTTCTTTTTTTGATCACTTGCTAAATCACCACTAGAGAGCAGCAACAGCAGAACTACATGTGTTCATTAGTTGGAGGTCATGTGGCGATGCTGTCCATGCGTCCTGCCCTGACATTAAAGTTGACTCTAACCGTCACATGATTATGTGTGTGTAATCTGCGCGGTCGCGTTGTGTGAGCATCAGTTCATCCAGCAACCTCAAACAAGTTTATAAAAATGACTGACGGGCCAACTCGTGAGAGAATGTGTGACTGTCTGAAATCTGAACAAAAATGGCCAAGAGTAACAGAATAAAAAGATAGAATATTTAACACCTTGTGGTGGTGGTGGGATGCCGCCCTCAGTTCGTGAACATGGACGGTGAAATGAGGACAATCTCAGGTCCATTTGGGACAGAAATCGGTGATTTAAACATCAAATCTATCAATTTTATGACCATATTTACACACCCACAAGAGTTCAAATCTCATTTCTAAATTTGGATTTATATTCATAATTCAAAGTCAAAGTGGAACATGTTCCACTGTTCCCACTGTATATATGAGATATCATTATTCAGGTCTTAGTTTATGTTTTGCTGCAGCTATTTATATGAATATTAAGAGTAGGATTATTGATGCTGACAGCAGCTCCCCTATACAATAAATTATAAAAAATGTGCAGGATTTAGAGAACTGCAGCAATGTATAAGTAAAGTAGAAAAAATTAAAAAAAAACTCACTGTCTCCTCGGTGTGAATGTCTTGTCATTGTTACGGCTCCATCTTCACACCTTTGTCTATGATTGCAAGTGTAGTTTTTTCTGCTCTCTGAATAATCTGTCTGTCAGACACACACCGACGTACCGCCACGGCAAATCTTCATCCTCCCATCTTCAGAGTCTCGACTCCAGTGGAAGCGTGAAGCAACGACTCGGTTCCTCTGTTGCTTCGCTGTCCTCATGGCAACAACAATCTGGCTCCGGAGGAAGCAAGTGTTTGATGCATGCTGGGGGGGATTATATGCCCGAGCTCCTGGACTCCATCCAGCATACTGCACTGGATGAACGTCAAGGAGGAAAGACACAGGTCAGCCAAACACAGAGACTTAGGGGCAACACCAGATGGGATTGAATTGAAGGACAGACACTTAAAAATAAAGGAATATCTTGGATCTTTTTTTTCTGTTAAAATTGTTTCAAAGTTTGATTATGATCCACTTGTATTGTAAATTCAGAATCTGCTGAGGTAAAGGTTTTAATCTATCCCACGTTGTGCAGGCATCTGGAGATGACCTATACTGTGACCCTCGTTTGATAGTAGGTGTATAATTCGAATCAAACTTTCTTATTGTATTTATTTTATTCATGTATTTAATTTATTGATCCATATATATATATATATATATATACATACATATATATATATATATATATATATCATGTATGTATGGGAATATGTGGGGTGCAGGGTCTTATTAGTGTCTCATAGTATAAGTATCATACTGTTAAATCTCCATCAATCATATTCTTTTTTTGTAAATGACTAATGTCTTGTTAAATGTACCTGTTTAAGACTAAG
Organism: Solea senegalensis; assembly: GCF_019176455.1. Taxonomy (NCBI): domain Eukaryota; kingdom Metazoa; phylum Chordata; class Actinopteri; order Pleuronectiformes; family Soleidae; genus Solea; species Solea senegalensis. Next base: position 4,348,574 of record NC_058039.1, on the reverse strand, counting down.
GTCTTAAACAGGTACATTTATCATTTATATTACATTTACATTTTACAATGTTACATTTTGCTATCATATGATATCATATAATATCATACTTCATATCTCAATTATGCACCTTTGATAATACTGTTTGCACAGTATGACTTTATTTATTTATTCTATGCTCTAATCTGATTGGTCATTGCACTATTTTCACAGCTGTTTTCATATGATCTCCATCATCTATTGTGTCTCATTCCATTTTGCACCTTTGTCAATATGGTTTGAACGTTTATATTAGGTGTGTCAAACATACAGCCCATGGGCCAGAACCAGCCCGCTAGAGGCTCCGATCCGACCCGCAGGATGAGTTTCTGAAAATTTCACATTATGATTAGAATAAATGCTACAGTATATACTAAATTTTTCTGCTCCAGATACTTGTGACTAAGTGTTTTGTGCCTTTGTAGATCCACTGTTATCTGTGCTGTAGGTTGTAATGCATAAATAGTAAACAGTAAATAGTAAATAGTAAGATTAATGATAATATTGTTCAAATTGCACTTATTTTTCTCAAGAAATTTCAGGTTCATAATATGTTTTGTAAAAAGATATTTCATTAAATGTAAAACAAAGGGAACTTACTGCAACACTCCTTGTGGAGTTTGACACCCCTGGTTTCAACAAATTTCCCTTCAGGGACAAATAAAGTGCTTTGAATTTAATTTAATTTCTGCTCTTTACTTCGACTGAAGCTAATCAACAGTCAACTGTTTCTCTTTGAATAATCACACAGATAAAAGCTAACGTTTCTGAATTCAGAATGTCTGGAAACAAGTGGACAACAAAGGAGCGGTGAAATGTCAGTGTCAGTGATGATGATGAAATGTTACTGGAAAAATAACAGTAATAACTTTAACTTTACGCACACTCAGAGACATATAACGCACAAAGACACGGACGGGATAAAAACTCTACACAACAGAAACTCAGAGATGAAAATTAGAAGTTAAAAATGAAGCTACTTATTGAATCAAATGATTTTAATTATTCAGCTTAATCATAAAATAACGACTTATGGGATGAATATTTAAAGCAAACCAGCTTGTTGTATTACTGATTAATTATGATGAATGACTTAGTTAAAGGGACTTGTTTTGTCATTTAAATAAAATAGTACAGTTGAAAATGGAGAAACTGAAGAAATGTTTCTTTGTAGGAATAAAGAGAAGCAGTAAATATGTATGTGGAAAATAAACAGTAACATAGACACGACATGTTAATGCTCACAGATTAGTACTATTATTATCAGTGGCCTTGTTTGCCCTGAATCGCTCAGTGAAAATGACATAACGTTTGTTTCTGCTTCAGGTGAGCACTAACATTACACTAAATCCATGTCAAGTTCCACTAAGAAAATGTGGGTGTTAAGATCTACTGTAATGCATTTAACATTCTCTGACTGAGAGGAGAAATGTTTTTATTTCCCTCCTGTGGTTAAAAAAATCCTCCCACGCCTCTTAAAGAGAGGCATTATTGGCTGTGGGCTTTATAAATACATGATGGCTGTGAATTCATTCTGCACTTTCTTTCTTTCTTTGAGCTGTTTTCCACACAAACACTGATGATTCTCTTTGATATTCAGATAATTTACCGTTTAGTCTGCAAAAAAATCCCCAGAATATTTCAAATCTGAAGAATAGAAGCCCTGTGTGTGTGTGTGTGTGTGTGTGTGTGTGTGTGTGTGTGTGTGTGTGGCATGATTATGTGGAGTGTTGACAGGAAAAGATGCGTGATCACCACAGAAGAGGAGCCCATGCTGAGAGAGGAACTCACCATCTGGTGCCTTGGGGAAGTTGTGTGTTCATCAGCAAATCTCTGTCCAACCAACCCCGGAACCAGGAAGAGGAAAGATCAGATTGAATGCCAGTTACAGCTTCGGCCAAATCAAAGTTCCACGTTGTATAACGTCCTCCTGTTGTTACTGCTTTGTTACGTCACAGCTGCTCTGTGCTCTGATGACTATTGTGTGAATTTTCTGGGGGATTCCTACGATAAAAATGTTTCTTTATGTCATGAGACAAATGCAAATGAAGGACTGCTCATTTTTGTTTATATTTTGATATTACATGATGTTAATTATATTATTCAACTTGATTTGAGTTGGAAAGAGTACTGAAATATTCAACTTGAGTAAAAAAAAAACCCCACTATTTTGTTAACATTTTACTGAAGTACAAGTAAAAGTACTGGTCTAAAAATGTACTCAAGTTAAAGTAAAAAAGTAAAACTTAGTTACTTTAATAACAAGTTTGGGGTTATTTCTTGTGTCGGACACAAATCTCACATGAATTGTTTTTGATTAAAGGCAAAACTTTACAAATTTAAGTGCTGACAAAATAAAATATGTAAACTATGTAAACACATAATGCATCAGTCAAAATGGGTCAAAGGTCACATGTCGCTGACTCAGGGGCCTTAATTAGTGTCAATTCACCTGTCCTCATCATTCTCAAAGTTCCTGGTGCGTTATTTAATTTTTTTAATATGTAGTGAAGTATACAGTACTTAAAAAAACAAAACAAAAACATACTTGCAATTACAAATTTAAAAACTTAAAGTACACATAAAACCTACTCAACAGCGAAGGACAATCTTAACACTTCAGCATACCTAAACATTTGGGACAAATCTATTCTTCCTACCTGCCTTCCTTCCTGCCTTCCTTCCTTCCTTCCTTCCTACCTACCTACCTACCTGCCTGCCTTCCTATGGTCAGTTGTCTGAATATGTTTGTCCATATAGTGTATAATGCCACTTCAATGTAAATAAATTTGTTTTCTTTTTTAAATGTAAATGTCCCACCACAGTCTCTTACACCAACAGGAACTTTTGAGCAACCATTGTCACAATATGGCACAGGATAATATGAAGAAAGCGCCGCGGTTTAAAGTGTCCACATCTCCAGTTCCAGCAGCACAGAAATAACAGCTGAAGTCTTTGTTGTCCTCTGCAGCTTCACATCCCATCACAATCTCAGTCACACACTGCTGTCATTTGTTTTCTTTTCATGGGTTCACATTCACATCATGTGTTTGTTTTCTTTCATTGGTATTTTCCACAGGCAGTTTCATTTGGATGGAGGTTTTTTTCTCTATGATGCAACTTCTGCCACTTCCGCGTCTCATACTGAAAAGGTATTTTGGGGCAGCTGTCATTTGGTTGTAAATGAAACTCACATGACGAGTCCAGAGAGCAGATAGACGGGAAACTCGACTTCCTCCTTTGAGTGTGAAGGTGAATGTTTGAAGAGAGGAAGCGCTTTCTACTCAGGAGAAAATAAACCGGCTGGATTATTCTGAAACAAGGTAAAAAAATAATATTCTTGTTTGGTTGTGTGTCAGATTTTTGTGTAGTTACAGTAACAAGTTTTGGAATTCTTCCTCTTCTATGGTGTAAAATGAAAGAGGTTTAACTTGAAGGCTCCTCCTCCTCTCAGCTATGATTCACTGTTAAGATGCAGATAAACAGAGTGGCTGCTTTTGAAGAGTGAGGGGTGATAATATTTTCTACTGCAAACAGAAGATAATTAGCTGTAGATGCAGACATGAATCCTAACAATGAGTTTAATGTTTTCACATGCACAGAAAGTATAACATAACCTTCAACTGAATAAAAAAATAATTGAACACTGTCACACAAAGACAGAGAAAAGCAGCAGATTATCATTGTTAAATGAAAATTATGTCATGGCTTGTGCATTTTTGAGTGTTCTCAATATTTTTTCATGTATTCTTTATTTATAGTCCACTGTAAACAACAATTACCTAAAATACTCACACTAACACACCTAAGCACCAAAAATATCCTCATTAAAACCCGTTCAAATCACCCGTTCAAACTCAAAAAATAATAATAATAATTTTTTATAATTTTCATTTTTTAGCACATTTTGGTGCTCTAATGTGTGTTGATGTGAGTATTTTATGAAATATATGCATATAAACAAATGTTTCTGCTAATTTTTCACATTATACCAGACTGCAACAACCAAATCAAAAATAATCCCTTTGCATGAAGTATATTGAAAATAAAAAGGGATGCATGATGACAAAAACCTGAGAATGTAAGGGTTAAAAACTTCATTAATATTTGATATGTAAATATTTTATAGCTTCAAGATAATACAGATTAATTTAAAAAGTAAGTTGAAAACTATTTTTTAAAAAACAGAATATTTGTTTTTACAAGGAAAAACCCAAGAACACAAGAAGTCACAGCTGCTCATATAAAGTGACCAGTCTGACTCTTTCTTCTTCTGCAGATGCACATTCTGTGTGTGCTGTTGCTTCTGACCTGTCTGGTCCTCGGCCGATCTTCACCTGCTTTAAGCAAGTTGTGGGAAGAGTGGAAAATGGAACATCGTAAGGTTTATAACAATCAGGTAGGACTTTTTTTTCTCCCTCTCTGTGTTGTCAATCACACCGACAGATGAAGCACAGAGTCTGTGTTTGTCTTTCAGACGGAGCTGAGCTTCAGGAGAGCTGTGTGGCAGAAGAACGTGCACTTGGTGCTGAGACACAACCAGGAGGCCGCGGCGGGAAAACACAGCTTCACTTTGGGACTGAATCACTTGGCTGACATGGTAACAATGTGCTCCAGTGTTTTATTAAAACACCACATGTATGTTTAGACATACAGAACATTTAAGACTCATATAAATAGATACAGCAATTACCAAAATTACGTACAAGAATTATGCAAATCTTCACCTGGTATATTCAGTTAATTACAGTAACAAAGTATTTGTACTTTGTTTCATTACAACACTGAATCTAATCCTTCTCTAGCTTTGTAGAATACCAGGGTAAAAGCTACCAGATGAGATTTTGAGATTGTTTCATTTACTTTCAGTTAACTCCAAGAAGTAGTAACACAAAAATGTTCAAAAGAAACTAAGCATAACTAAACATGGGTGAAAATGAGTCAAATCAAAGTAATGCATCAAAAATAAGAACACGCGTATGATAAATGTGCACAAAAACAATGCTTTGATTAAAAAAAAATAAGGTTCAAAGTCATGTTTAATGGACATAACTTGACTCAGATCAGTGGGGAGAGAGTTACACAGAGTTGGAGCTTGTCACATATTCAGATATGAGAACTCCTTACAGGAAAACCAGGAAACTAAATCAAATTAAATTACAGATCTCTCAAATTCAGCTTTAACAGCAAAATGATTCAAATGATGATAATGAAGACATTTCAGTGTTCCATAAATGTACCACAGAAGAAGAAGAGTCACAGAGATGTGAGAGTGAGACCTCTGCTGGATACAAACTACACAACAAACATTTACTGCAGCCTGTGTGTTCATTTAAACCCTAACCTAAACTCTGAGAGCAGCACTAATCCATTTCACTCTCATTTAATTCATTTAAACCAATATAGGCTCAGCTGACCTGCAGTCACTATATAAGATAAGATTCACAAAGTTACACAAACAGTTGATATTATCACTGTTGTTCTGAGCATTTAAACATAAAGATAAAACATTTTTCTATAAAAAAACGACATATGTTAGTCTTAGATTATTGATTATGTTTAAGTGAAGAATGTCTTTGGTCAGACTACTGTTCCGTTTACAATGCACATTTTAAGTCACTTATAAAACCTTGTTTTTTTAAACCTGATTTTCATTGATTTTAGTGATTGTTTATTTATTTAATATTTTATTATAATTGTATTAATTTTTTATATTGTTTTGTATGAGATACATGACATAATAATAGATAGAAAATAAATAATAAAAAATAAATACATACATTAAGAAATTAAGAAATAAAAGAATAAATAAGTGAATGAATACAGAAAGAAATGAATGAATAATAAATGAACGCATGAATAAATGGGTAAATTAATAGATACAAGAATAAATACATACAGAAATACTGAAATATATTTAATAAATGTATTTACCAATGTGTTTTTAATTTATAACCTCATTTATTTATTTATTACTGTATTCATTCATTCTTTCTTCCTTTTATTTATTATGTTATTTATCGTCCTCCATAGTTTTGTGCTTGCTGCTTATTGTCTTTTTAATCATTTTTCATGTGCTGTGTAACTGAAAAGCACTTTAATATTATTATGATTATTATTATTGTTATTAGTAGTAGTATGTGGTAGTGTAGAATTGTGCAGGAGAGTAGTGAACATGTCAGGGAGGAAGAGGAGATCCTTTATTTTAACCATGATGGCAGCGGGAAGCCTGAGGAGTGGCTGCTGTAGGCGTGACGTGTTAACTCTACAGGAAACTGGCCACGTTCAGGCTTTTGGCCTCCGGTCAGAAATCCCAAAGCAACATGTGTCAAATCTGACACCAGCTGGTTACAGAACGATTGTGCACGAAATGTGAAATTCAGAGAGTGGAGATGTGACATCGTGTGTTATGATAATAAATGAAATGATTCTGACACTGGAGTCACTGTCAGAGCCATGTGTCCTTTATCAACTGGTGGCACTGGATCTACACTCATTATTCACTTTATTAGGTACACAGAACAACTAGTGTAGAGGCATGAATGACACCTATCTGCTGTTTATCTGCGTCAAGGTTAATGTGTTGTTTGGTCAAATTTGGGATTTAACAAGTAATCATGTGTTGCCTTTCTATCATCTCATAACTGTGTGTCTATTCTCTTCTAAAATCTGGCATCAGCAAGACAGTTTCTCCCAGATAAATGCTGCTCACTGGATATTTGCTCGCTCGCTAGAGGAAAACCCAATAGATATGCAGTGACAATGTCAATGACAATGTCTACATGATTCAATGCATTGAGTTGCTGCCTTGTGATTACCGATTGGATATTTGCCGATAAGTGTACTTTGGTGGTTTCCATGGTGTGATTGCAGGCTCCTGTATATAATAAACTGATTTAAGCTTTGCTTATAAACCACTGCAATGTCCCAGCTTGTGGTCGACTCTGTGCTCCTTCTCCTGAAGGTGGAAATTATAAATGATCATTTATATAAAAAAAATCAGACAAATTGTGGTCAATCCTTTGATTGCTGTTTTAGATTATACCATAGCACAGAAACAGCACTAGTTAAAGTTAGTAACGACCTTCTCTTGGCTGCAGATAATGGTCTAGTCTCTTTCTGTCATTCTGTCAAACTAGTTCATGCTTTTGTTACATCTAGATTAGATTACTGTAACTCCTTATTATCAGGAGGTTCCAACAAGTCTGTTAGAACCCTTTAGTTAATTCAAAATGCTGCAGCACGGGTTCTGAAAGGAACTTGAAAGAGTATAAGAGTATAATTTTTATCAACACTCTCTGTTGCTGCTTTATAAATTACATTGTATTGCTATAAACATGTAATCATTGACTGTATAAACTTGTAACTTCATACAGTTGTTGTGTATCTGCTCCTGGTCTCTCTCTCTCTTCTGCCTCTACCTCATCTCCCTCTTGTCCTTTCTCTCCCCCCTTTCTCTCCTCTGTCCCCCCAACCGGTCGAGGCAGATGGCTGCACTTCTCTGAGTCTGGTTCTGTCAGAGATTTCTTCCTGTTAAGAGGGAGTTTTTTCTCTCCACTGATGCCTAGTGCTTGCTCATTGTGTGAACTGTTGGGGTTCTCTGCTCTCCTTGATGTTGTCTATGTACAGTGCCTTGAGATAATGTATGTTATGATTTGGCGCTACACAAATATAATTGAATTGAATTGAATTGAATTGTTGAAAGCTTGTGTAAAATATCTCTGTGAGCTGCTTCAGTGCATGTAATCCAGCCAGGATGTTTACATTCAGAATGTTCTTTCTTTTGATGTCATATAATGTTAAACTTCTCTGTTAAGACAACGGAGGAGATCAACGAGAAGCTGAACGGCCTGAGGCTGGAAGAGCCTGTTCCTTTAAGAAATTACACTTTAAAGGACGTGAGTGGATTACCCATGCCTCAGAGTGTGGACTGGAGGAAGGAGGGTCTGGTCACTCCTGTCCAAAACCAAGTAAGACCAAAGAGTCTGAGGAGACTGAAAAAAGTGGTGACAGCAAGTGTGACCTTGTGGCCTTTGTGGTTTTTACTCAGGGTCTGTGCGGGTCCTGCTGGGCCTTCAGCTCTATGGGAGCTCTCGAGGGACAGATGAAGAAGAAAACCGGGATCCTGGTTCCCCTGAGTCCACAGAACCTGGTGGACTGCAGCACCGCTGATGGAAACAGAGGCTGCAGAGGAGGATTCATCTCCAAAGCCTTCAGCTACGTCATCCGCAACAGAGGCGTCGACTCTGAGAAGTTTTACCCTTACCAACAAAAGGTTGTGACACTCATGTTGGTTGGTTGGATGAATGGATGGATGATAGATACTATAATATGATTTTTTGAGAGATTTTGGACGACATACTATAGTGACTTTTTTGACCCATTTTGGACGACATACTATAGTATGACTTTTTTGACTGATTTTGGACGACATACTATACTATGACTTTTTGGACGGATTTTGGATGACATAATATACTAT